>NC_083446.1:24502003-24668229 GCF_020745735.1 Hemiscyllium ocellatum
AGGGGAAAACTCATTGAAATTTACAGAATTCTGTGAAGTTTGAATGTGCTGGATGTGGAGAAAGCATTTTTGCTCTTCGGAGTTTCTGGGACACACTGGAAGAGTCTCAGAGTGAAGGGACGGAATTTCAGAAATGACAGAACGACATTTATTTTCTGCTTCTAGTCAGTGAATCTGCAGAACAAATTCCCATAAAAGGCTGCACAGGTGAAGTGCACTTAAGCTAGAAATATAAAAGTTACTGATCGTTTAGGGTATCAAAGATAAAATGGACAAGCCGGAAGTCGAGTTTGTGAAATGTATAAGGAAGATAAAATTGAGGAGTCAACTGAATGAGCCAAATGGATTAATTTTGATAATGTATTTTATGCTCCCAACTTCTAATTCTGAACTGTACCTTGTTCCAAACATTACCATGTATTTTTCTTAGCATTTGTTCCTGGATTTCATATTTATTGGTTACTGCCCTAACTATGCAATGCGATTTTTTAAATTGAAAACTTGATATAACAGAGTGGCTCAGTGGTTAGCACTGCTGTCACACAGTGTACGAAACCTGGATTTGATTCCACCCTCGGGCGACTGTCTGTGTGAAGTTTGCACATATTCCCTCTGTCAGCATGAGTTTCCTCTGGGTTCTTCGGTTTTCTCAACCAAGATGTGCAGGTGAGGTGGATTAATCTTGCTAAATAACCCATGGTGTCCTGTGATATGTCAGTTGCTGCATTAGTGAGGGGAAAATATCTCGAAACAGAGTTGGGGAATGGGTCTGGGTTGATTACTCTTCAGAAGGTCAGTGTGAAGTTGTTGAGCTGAAGGGCCTGTTTCTGCACTGTAGGGATGTGATTATTCTTAATCACAGTTTTCAACAACAATGGCAAACAAGTCCTTCACTGGATCAAATCGCCCAGTTGAAAGAAAAATACAACGGTTGCTGGACGTCTGTCACATTTCGCTCACCAGGAACGCTTATGTAAGGCTCGAAACAGAAAACAAAGAAACTCAGGCAAGGTGACAATTGACATCTTTGTTTTATGCAAATTTGATTCTTCCACACTCCAAAAGTCTCGGTTTATACTTATGTGTATTTCCTATGAATGTGTAAATGTAATTCTGTTTCACATTATGACAAATCTAAACTTTATTCTCATAATGGCAATTAAGTCCAAATTAGCGTTAACAAAAGTTTTGAGGACGGAGATAGGACAGTGATGACTAAAACTTCCCATTATTAAAGTTGTCAGTAATTCCAGCAAACAATTCCACAATATGAAAAAGGAGGCGTCGAGACGATTTGTGGAAATAAAATCACGCACATGGCACGCACAACTCACTGCATAAAAGGTAGCATAGCAGGAAAAAAAAGTGTAGCAATGAGGGTTTGAAATGCCTTCATATAAACAGCTTTGGACCAAGTCGCAATTATGGGGAATTAATGGAAAATAATATTAGAATAATTGGACGTATGATGACCAGCGTGTAAACAATGGACTTGTTGCTTCTATTTCCATGTTCGACAAGTGACTAGAAGACAGGATAGAACATTTCAAAGCACCAAATTTAACAATCGTCCATTACATTCATACTATTGTGTCTTTCATGACCAACGTTGAGTCTTTAACGACAAACATCCAGAGTCTTCCCATTTACCTGAATCTGATCAGGGCTAGCCTGTCAATACGGTGGCCTTCATGTAAAGATCGGAGACTGGGGTTCCTGCAATGAGTTACTCACCTACTAACAGTAAACAGACTTTTCACGGCCTCCAAGCCGATGATAGTTATATAATGTCACGTGCCGTACTTCCATGGAGGTGCACAGTTCCCACAACACGTGAGAATCTTGACAACATTCAAGATAAAGGAGTCCACTGGACTGATATTGCTTCCAACGCTGCACATAAACAGTGTCAATAAAGAGGCAAAAAGTGATGAAACTTGAAAATGCGAGTAAAACAATCTGTGGATGCTGTAAATCAGAAAAAAAAAGCAGGAGTTCCTGGAAAAGCTCATCAGGTCTGGCAGGAACTGCGGAGAGAAATCAGAGTTAATTTTTCGGGTGGAGTGACCATTCCTCACAACCTCGAAACTTTCTTTAAATGCTGGAAGACGTGCTCAGTTTCACCAGCACAGTTTGCTTAGTTCTGGATTGCCAGCAACGGGACTGCTTTCTTTTTACTGTTGAAAAGGGTATTGATCGAAAAATAATCCGTGCATAAATTCGTCAAGCCTCTTTCGACAACACATTGCAAACGCAAGACAACTTTCATCGCAAAGAGCAAGGGCAGCATATTCATGGTAACACAACTATCTGTTAATTTACGTGCAAACTTCAGCACGGAATATATTCCCGTTGCTTCTGCATCGCTCGATCAAATTTCCGGTGTAGGGACATTCACTGGTTACCTTTACCAAACAGATTGCCCTGTCCCATCAGTTCTTTCTCAATAACAACTGGAGATTGGCCATAAAACTTAGCTTAGACACTTGCATTCATGTACTTTGGAACTATTCCCTCTCAGTTATTACTACGTCAGAGCTTATTTGTATTCATACAGCATTAACCATCTCTCTTTTCCTTATATTCGGTTCGAGAATTTCTATGTAGTGTTTCAGTCAGTATTCCACTTCACTTTGTCGATCATTTTGTTCGAGTAATACACGTTCCTTTTTGTTCTTTACCAACATTTATGACTTCATTCTCGATCATTCTGATGAATGTTCTGCATGTAGTTTGGTCAGGCACACAAGTTGATATGAATTTCGTACTTGGCAGATGACTGTCTAATTTTTTGATCTCATTTTATTCCATTTCAATAATCATTTTATTTTACCAAGTTGTTTCCAACTTTTAAACTGTAAATCTAAATTATAAAGTAACGTCAGCAACCAAATAAACACAGTACTTAATCTGACGTTTGAGGTGTTGGAAACTTGAAGGACCTAGCTAGAATGAAGAGAAGAGACAGGATTCGAAATAGTACGTCTCGTCGTTATCTGCTTGCAGCCATTTTGGTGGTAATACGCATCGTGAATATGGGGAAAGAGAGCTCAAAAAAATAAATATTGTAGGTCTCTCCCCTCGGCAATGCTTCAATTACAAAATGTGTTTATCTGTTGGTTCATTGAACGAACATTGAGTGCATGATGCAATTTAATTTCTCCCTTGGAGACTGTCAGATATAATAAATGAAGGGCAGTCTGAATCTTCACAAAATTAAACAGTTCAACTTGGAAGATTGAATTACTTGCGAATAATCATGCATTGGCCAGCGAAACCGCTCTTCTTTGCCATTATTTATCGCATAGTTGCCGTTGTTGGAATCCCAGGTAAGAAATGAATTACAAAGAAAGTACTTAGTTATTTGGAAATCTTCACTGAAGTTCCTTTGTTCTTTGCCCCATTATCTAAGATTCACCCCTCTGTAAATGTAAGGGACATAAACCAGGAACATTTAGATGGTATTGTCATTTGGTTTATTGCATTCAATGACTTATTACAAAGAGTTATAGTGAATTATTTACACTTATATCATTGAGAAATGTAAGATTTTATTAAATGATTATGACACACATTTCACTTACTAGATAGTACATATATGAATTAATGAATAGTATTGCCTGAAGAATAATCTGTTGCATTATTCAGGATCAAGTTTAATTTTAAAGGAAAATAAATGCCGTAGATTTAATGAATTAGGAGCGTATAGTTTAGCCATGTCGTGAAGTGCATTTTCTGGCACTGATCTTATACTGACATTGATAAAGAAGATCAACCATGACGTAGATGAGTGGCAGGTTTGAATGGCTGAAACTATTACTGAATAAATGTCTGCAGGACACACATTCTGTTGGATGCAATGTAATCAATAACTGTGTGCATCGATATTTTAAAGAATCTACAATGCCATTTTATGGAGTAGTTCATTACTTAAGCTGCAAATGTGCAACTACCTTGAATGTTGCAAGGAACTAATATTTGATTCTTTTCGCAGAGTTGAATAAAACTAAAACTGAATTTATTTTACTTAAGATTTTGGCTCATGTTGCATTTTCTTTTGAATTTGACAATCATCTTGTAAAATATACATTAGTTATTCATCAGTAAGATATATATTTACTATCGTGTTGAAACATTCCTTTCACTTCTTGCTCACATGTGTGCACATGGAGTTGCTTTAGTTTGCAAACACTGCAATATGAGTGGTGTGGTATTTCTCAGCAAGTTTCACAAACATGTTTTCCACAATGGGAAACAGGAACAGACGAAGAATTTGATTATCTAAATGTTGGGACATGAGAAGTGACACACACAATGAAAGACAGTGCGCTTTCAAGAAGGGAATTCCATCTCAAAATTAAAGACATAAACGTCGCATCTTGAATGTTAAGTATCATGGTTATACAAGAGGGTCGATTTGGAGAAAAATTTACAGCTCCGATGATAATGCGAAAGTGAACGGTCACGAGTACAAAAATGAATACAGTTCACTGAAGAGAATAAATTGCCAGCAGTGGTGCGAATTTGCCAGTTCACAGAGGCATGAAGCCCAATGGTTCAGGTGTCAGTTATGGATATTTCAGACCATTCTACTCACAATTTCCTATGAATGCTGTTGAGCCTGCCTCTGGAGGTGCCACTGTAGTGGATCAGAAGGGTTTCAGCATCAAATAGGGTGAAGCAGTATGTCTTTCTAGGGGTCCACTTTTTGACATCTGTCTGGGTAACACTTAGGTAATGTTTATCTTTACACTTCATACTTGACGAAGCTATTTAACTATTTTGTCCATCACAGCCAACTTGATGGCAATTGCAATTCTATTCCGAGGGCGGTGCGGACTCTCCAGGTGCATCACCTACTAATTGATGGCCATAGCGATGACAGATTTCCTTGTTATTGTCAGCGGATGCATCCTTAACCGAATCAGCCGCATTTATTTTAGCTATAGTGTTCTGTCCACCACCCCCATATGCAGACTGACTTCAATTATGGACTGCTGCAGCAGGGATGGCTCCGTCTGGCTAACTGCAGCCTTCACCATCGACCGTTTTGTGTTCATTTGCTTGCAGAGCCTGAAGATCAGTTACTGCACTGAGAAAACTGCGTTGCTGATCATAGGAATGATCTGCATCCTGAGTTGTGTTAAAAATTTCCCTTTGTACATCATCTACAGGCCCTTCTACATCTTGAATGGGGTAGCTTGGTTTTTTGGTATAAAGTCTATCTTTGAAACTTTGCCGGTCTGGCAGGCCTATGACTGGATGGAGCATATCTTAACCCCCTTTCCCCATTCCTCCTCATCCTGCTACTCAACGTCCTGACCGTACAACATATCATCACAGCCAGCAAACTCCGTAGGAAACTTGTAAGTGCTGAAAATGGCAGTGACCCCGAGATGGCAAACCGGAAAAGATCTGTCGTCCTGCTCTTTGCCATTTCACTCAGCTTCCTGCTGTTGTGGTCCACCGAAGTTGGACATTTCCTGTACTTACCTATTAAGGGTGATGCATACTTCAACAACTTGAATTTCAAAGACTTAAACTGCGTCCTGCAAGATTCAACGAACTTATTCCAATTTTCAACTCCTGCAACAACGTATTCATCTATGCAGTATCCCAGAACACGTTCCATGAGCAGTTCAAGAAGGTGTTGCTCTGCCTTTTCCTGTACTCATAGAACGCTGTAATAAATAAAATATCCGGAAAACATCTACAAGGTGTTCACCCTCAATTGATGTACCTCATCATGGACTACTCTCAATCATGATTCAGTAAGTGACAGACTATTGTTGCAGCAACTGAGAAATGTATTGCACAAAATTCGATAATCACATATTTGTACTGAAGCAATGTAAATGTATTATTGATGTTTTCTTCACATATGTTATCAAACTCTGGTTCTAATTTCTGGGACAGATTTTAAATATCTCACTGTCACTGATATAAATCACAACAGAAAGTGTTCTCTCCGTCGCTCTGGGCTTTATCTCCCCAACTTAAATACCACTCAGAGCAGTTTTCTGACGATAGGCTTTAACTACTTTTCTACAGTCCTGCTGTAAACACTTCTCCTTTCACTTTTTGTTTGTTTCACGTAACCAATAAGCTTACATGAGTGTCGAAATTCTGGTCAATATTCCTAAATTGAAATTCCTTCCACCCTCCCTTCCTGAATTCATCCCTTCCACCCTTGCATCGCCTTCCCTTTCTTCATCTCTTCCGTTTTTCCTTTCGTCCAAATAATAAACTCCTGCTCAGTATTCGATCTGTGGCCAAATATTTATGTGTATTGATAAGGCATAACACTGAGGTTTACCAGCGCACCTCAATCCTCCTGACTGCATTTCTCCACGTTGCAATTTTTAACTGAGTTCTGGTTCAGTTAGTCACAGCTAAGTCACAACAAATGCCAGCAAACTACACCCAGATTTTCTCAAAGTTTATTTACTCCCATTTCAGAAACTCATGTTTGAAGAAAAATCATACCAGACTCAACCTTGTTGTTGCTTGTCTCTCCACAAATACTGCCAGACTTGCCGAGATTCTCCATCATTCTATCCATTCATTTTATGAACCCCTTATTTCAGTCAGCACCTCCAATTGCAGCACTCTGATAGCAGCCCTGCGGAATGACTTGTACTGAAGTGCTTGTTTCCACGTTGCATAAATCTATAACTTCCTGTTCTATCCACCCTCGCACCCAATCATTTTAAAGAACCCAGGAAATCTACAGTTAACATATCTTGCTCCAAAAAAAACAATTCTGGCCTGGAGGTTCTCTCTATAAAACTGCATTTTCTTAATATCTGGACGTAGTTCAACGCTGATACTTCAAATGATAAATTGCGAAAATATTGACAATTGGCACTTGGAAATACGTTAAGGAGAATTAAAAGGAAAATCCAGACATCGACTTTTTTATTCTTTAGAAACTCTTTGGGAAGGGAATTCAGAAGGGGTAGACAGGTCAGCTGTCCAACTGGGCAGAGACATTCAAAGGACCTTCTTTAACAGTCTGTGCCATTGCCTCTACTGTTCTGGGAGTCAAGAACTGATATGATACCTTGAAACGAATTTCATTCCCACACATCAGACATTCAAACCTCATCTTGGCTCTGCAACAACGAGGAAACTTAGGAACAGAACAATAACACTGATAAGTTCGAAGTGAGAAAACTGTGATTGTCGGAGCGCTGCTTTCTGTTGACAACAATAAGTCTTCAGTGTGGCAATATGCATCTTGAATTCACTGACAGCCTGCTTTCGGGGGTAATGGAAATGGTGGCATTTTCTGTATCTCTCGTGCGATTGGTCAGTACATTCTGCTGTTCACCCAGAGGCTAATCTTTCCGGATCAAGTAATCAAGACCAAGGATTTAAAGTGATGACACATCCTTGTACGTCGTGACTACGTTGCTCGTCAATAACCCACAATACCTGCCTTAAGTACACATGATGTGTCCTTATATGCAAGATGTTATGGCAACGTGTACCACGGATTCACTGCCCTCAGCCAAAATAAATTTCCCTTTGTCTCAGTTGTAAAGAGTTATCCATTCCCTGTGACATTTTGCCCTTGCATTTCATGCTGTACAACTGGTGAAATTTTCTTCTCCAAATTCACTCCATCCAGGCTTCTCAGCATTCCACAACCCACCACCAAACTATATTGAGCACAGACCCAGAGTACACAACCATTCCGTATATGAAAGACCTTTCATTCCCGAATTCATTCTTCTAAACTACTTTGAACACTCTCCAAGGCCAGCACATCTTTCCTTATTTGCAGAGTTCAAAATTACTTACATGCATGTGAAATATATTAAGACCAGACCATTATATGGTCTCATCGGTACGACATATCTGATATCAATTGATCTTTACTAAATGAATTTTCCGTTTAGTTTTCCCTTCCGTATTTAGAAATCAATGTGCATGTTAACCTTAAGGAAAATCCAGATTAAACAATGCTAAATCCCTTTTGTACTTCAGATTACGGAAGTCGTTCCAATTTCGAAAAGTCTATTTGTCTATTCCAGCGACCAACGTATTGTATTCCGCCCGTCAAGTTTATTTTTCTGCCCACTATTCCTTTCGGTACAGTCATTCTGCAGACTGCTCGCTTCACCAATATTACTCGTTACTACATCTTTCGGTTGAGTTGTCAGTAAATTGAGCATAAATGCTTTCTGTTCCTTCGTTTAGATCCTTACTGTTTAATGTGAGTAGTTGTGGTCATAAAACGGAAACCTGCAGAACTCGAGTGATCAAGTTTTGTCTTGCTGAGAAAAAAACTTTATCTGTCAGTCAACTCATCCTTGATTAATACCAAAAGCAGCAATTCATTGAAAAGCTCAGCAGGTTTGCAGCATCTGTGAAGACACATCGGAGTCCAGTGTCTGTTCCTAAGGATGGTGAACCTTCCTCCGTTATTTTTGACATTTCCATGCCCCAAGTATCATTCAGTCGTATATTTTATTTTCCACTGGTGCCATGCAGCAATTTGTCGAAGGCCTTCTGTTAATCCAAATAAATCACGTTCATCGTTCCCTTGGCAACAACAAAAAACCGTCATTGGCAGAAGTGGGTACTGCAGATGTTGGAGATTAGTGTCTAGATTAGAGTGATGCTCGAAAAGCACATCAGGCAAGGCAGAATCCGAGGAGCAGGAAAATTGACGCTTTGGGCAAAAACCCTTCGGGTAAAAGCATCACGCTAATCTTGACAAAAATTGTCATTGCCTATTCAAGTAAATGTAACAGAATTCGTAGGCATGACTTTTCCTGGAAGTCGTGCTAATTCTAAAATCTTAGCAACAACAGAACATGAGCTAACCGGTCCCGTCTTCTGCTTCCCATCCTATATAAACAAGGATATTGCATTAGCCATTTTGACTCTTCGGACTCTGTCCATTATTCTAGTGATTTCTGATGCATCACCAAAAGTGCTTCGACAATTTCTACAGATATCGTGTTAGAGGCTTTGACATAATCCAATTGGTTCGAATAATGTATCCATCTTCAGAACTTTCAGCTTCCCCAGTACCTGATTCATAATGATAGCCACGATACACAGCTCTGCCCTGTGACATTTTTAAAGTTCTGGTAAACTGCTGCGAGTGCTGATCACCATGCAGACTGTTGCAATGTACAATTTCTCTGTTTTCCATTATTGTTTCTCCAGCTTTCATTCTCAGTGGTAAATTGCCTGCTCGTTTCTCTCCCAAAGTTTAAACATACATAAGACAAAAAAACACTTGCAATATTCTTAAATATGACTGGACAACTTACCATTTCATCTTCTCACCACACATTGTTTCCTTAGTTGTCCTCGGGTGTTTAAATGCTTGCAAATCATCTGACTTCAACACAATTGTGTAAGTTTTAATTTATGTTTATGGTCCCCTGAAGTTTTCAACAATCGTCTTTGCCTCGTTGTCCCTTTAGTATGCTTCCTGCTCCTTGACAAATTTAAGCTTCTGGAATTAAACGAAGAAACTCCTGCGATTCCAGGCATGTTCTCTTCCCTTGTCGGCTCCCCTTGCAATCAACTCTGGATAGCTCCTCCCTCAATTTTTATACTGTTACATTTGTTTCAAAATGCTTCCTCTCAAGTTGTAGAGTGAAAGCTTAATATAATAGGCCAAAGGATCACTACGGCCAAACGATCGTTCACTTTGCGCTGCCTGATCAAGGCTACCTCATGTCGCTTCGACAAATTCAGAATCGTTTGTTCCCTAGTTAGGTCCACATTTGCGGTACTGCGCCCACATCTGGTCGCCTCTTTGCAAGAAGGATGTGTAGGCTTTGGAGATAGTGCAGAAGATGTTTACCAGGATGTTGCCTGGACGAGAGGGTATCATCTATTAGGAGGGCTAAAGAAAACATGGATAGTTTTCTCTGGAGAGTAGAGGTTGAGGAGAGTCTTGATAAACGCCAATACTATTATACGATGCATAGATTGACGTGACGGCCAGAACTTTTTTCCCCCCAGAATTGATATGTCTAAAACTAAGGGGCATGCATGTAAGGTCAGAGTGATGAAGTCGCAGGAATCTGACGAACGCGTTTTTTTTGGACAGAATATGACAGGAGTCTGGAACGTCCTCCTGAGGTGCGGTGGTGGACGCAGATACACAGGGGTGGTTAAAAAGGCAAGTGCATGAAAATTCAAGGAATGGGGTGGCATGGACCAAGGGCAGGCAGACGTGTTTATTGAGTAGTTTCATTTGAGGTCATGTGCAGCACAACATCATTACTGTGCAGTATAGATCTATGCGCTATGTTCTCGTTCTAGTTGGCTTTAGTATAAGCTTCACAATAAAAAAGAAAGTCTGATCCAAGGTCTGGGAATTCATTTTCATAGGATTTATGGCCAACCTGATTGTCGCAGTCCACCTGGTTACTTAAATCTCCGAGGAGTATTGTAACATTGACTTTCTTACATGCCTGTTGCATCTCTCTATTTATTTTCAGCACCACACCACCTTACCGATCCTGAGTACAGTTTGGCTACACGTTAAAAACTCCCATTGTAGCCTTTTTCTTCAGTTTATTTCATTCCCATGCATTTTCTCAGCTCTATACACAGAGACCGGTGCCTTCTGACGCGGTATGGCTTTTTGTTATCGACTTCATTTTATTTATTTCTCGGCAAAGCCATCCCAGTAGCCTATCTATCTGTACTTTCATTGGGATATGTTCACTTGGTAATTGATTTTTAACTCTTATTCTTTAGTGGGATCATCTCTGTGATGCCCATAACATCACACTGACAATTTCAATCTGCAAAACAAGGTCATTTAAATGTTGCATGCTGTGAATGTTCAAGTAATACATCTCAGTCCTGCATTTACCACTCCGCTTATCAAAGTCGTCCTCTTATGTGCTGTGCTGACCGTTTGTTTCCTAAAATTGTCAACATTCCTTGCCCTATCACTTCTTCTAGAAATTCTAAAATCATCTCCAAAGCCTACGCACCCCGCCCTCTCACCAGCTTTAATGAGACCAAAATCTTCTTGACAACCACATTTAAGATTTCCACTCGGATTCAGATTGCAGATTAGTTCGGGTGGAGCGTATTCCAATGTTTCCAACTCCTTCCTGCCGCAAGACAGATAGCAGTGTCCCGCCAAAAGAGACCTCTCTTTCCTACTCCATTCGGAACCTTTGATTTACTTTTTTACTTTCGTAATTTTTCTGCAAATTATGACCTAACTCATGTAATAAACCATATATTTATCCCTTGAACTCTTGCTCGGTTGTTCTCTTCCTAATTACTGATATTCCCCAAACTAAATCTCCTGCCCACTCTCGCCAATGTTGCTCGTCCCCAAACGGATTAAAACAGCTGAATCTCCACCACCCCACTCCAACAACTTTTCACGCCCGTTCAACATTTCACTTCGGTTATCCTGCTGCATGTTTCTGCCTCACGAAACACAACTTCCAGGGAAAGCACCCCATCCCTGGAGATCGATGTTCAGACTCAATCTCATTGGCTTCGAGCTGGATTAGTCCAGTAACCAATTCTTGCTCCAGGTGTGATCAGCATAAATTGTATGGGATCCACCAGCTCCCACAAAATGCAGGGACAAAATATTGTCTTGTACTGCATTTTTCTAACTAATTAAATCGAATCAAAAATGAAATATTTCTCCAAATTACCTACAAAATGAAAATAACTCAAAGAGGATATTTAAATTAGAAGCAACTAACAACCCAATGAACTTGTGCTGTTCGTTTTGACATCACTTTTCTGACACTTTTTCTGATGACTGCGTGTCCTTCCAAGCTGGCTTCTCTCTCTCTCACTCTCATTCCCTCCAGGCTCCAGGTAATTGTATAGGCATCGAGCCTCAGATTCCATTTTTCTTTCCTTCTTAATTCAGATTGGTTTATGGAACTAATTTCTCTTGGAATTTGCCTGCAAATTCCTCTCAACCATTAAAATGCAAGATTCCCCCCAACCAGTATCCTACAAGCCTTCCCCCCACCAGAGTCCTTGAAGTCTTATCCCACCAAGTATCGTGCAAGTCTCATCCCAGATAATATCCTGCAAGGCATCTTCCCACCGAGCATCCTGCAAGAAGTCTTCCTACCCAGTCTCCTTCAACATCCCCTGCTACCCATTATCTTGCAAGATCCCCTCACCGCCAGCATCCAGCAAGGCAGTCTCCCAACAAGTATGCAACATCTCCTCCCACCCAGCATCCTAAAAGAATTCCAGCCCATTCTCCCTAATTGTCCACCTCTGCCGCCACTGCACAGAGGGGAGCATATTCCACTCGTGACCATCTATCTGGAACAAAGTTATTTCTGTTCCAGCCAGACAGCTCTCCGCTGCAACACATCACTCCTGTATTCTACTGATTAGGTGGTCTGTGTGAGCTGTGACAAATAAAGAAAAGCATACCGAGCACTTGCTTCTCTATCCTGTCTACCTCCGACTCTCCTTTCATGAAAGTATGCATTTTAACTCCAAAGTCTGTTCAGCAACACACCCCAGGACATGAAGTGTAACAGTCAGCTTGTATCTGCATTTCCAAAATGCAACTTCTCGCATTTGCCTAAATTAAACTCCATCTACCACTCCTCAGCCCCTTGTTCCAGCTGATCAAGGTCCCATTGCATTTTTGGTTCATCTTCGCTGTCCATGACACTTCCAATTTCGTTGTCATCTGCAAAGTTACGAAATATACCTCCTATGTTCACATCCGAAGCATTCATGTGAATGATGAAAAGCATAGGAGTCAGCACCAATCCTTGTGGCACAGGACTGACCACAGACACCCAGTCTGAAAGGCAAAACTCTACCAATATCCTCTGCATTTTTAACTTCGAGCCTTGAGATCTAACCTTGATAACTAATCTCCGAGGGGTAGCATTGTCAAATGCCTTATTAAATCGACATAGATCACGTCTACCGTTCTGCCCTCATGAATTCCTTTTGATACTTCTTCAAGTAACCCATTCAAATTCGTGACACATGAGTTACCGTGCACAAAGCTATGTTTATGAAACCTAATCAGTCTTTCCCTTTGTAAATATATGTAAATCCCCTGCTTCAGTATTCCCTTCGTCAACTTGCCAAACACCAATGTCAAACTCACCAGTGTATATTTCCCAGGTTTTCCCTTAGCACATTTCTTACTTAGTAGCACCACTTTAGCCATCCTCTTGTTTTTTGTCACATCACCTGTAACTATCGGTGATACAAGTATATCATCAAGGGATCTAGCAATCACTTCGCTACCTTCCCACAGTGGTAGACGTAACACTTGATCAGCTCATGGGGCTTTGTTCACTTTTATGCGATTCAAGACATCCAGCACCTCCTCCTTGAGAACATCGTCATTTTACACGTTGTCAGCAGCTATTTCCCCACGTTTTATTTCTCCCATGTCATTTCATCAGAAAATTCTGATACAAAATATTTGTCTCATTCTTCCCCACCCTCATGCAGCTCCACACATAGGAAGCCCAACTGATCCTTGAGGGGTCCAAGTTTCTCCCGATTTACCCTTTTGTCCTTAGTAATTTATAAACGACCTTTGAATTCTTCCAAATCCTATCTGCCAAAGCTATTACAAGTCAACTTTATGCCCCCCTGACTTCCCTCTGAAGCATACTGCTACTGTCTTTATATTGTTGTCAGGATTTCTTTGTTCTATCCTTGTTTGACATATGGTTCTTTCTTTTTCTTAACTAAAACCTCAACTACTTTGGTCATCCGGCTTTCCCTGTAGCTAATATCGTTCCCTTTCAGCCCAACATGAATCGTTATCTCAATTTTGAAGGTTTCCCATTTTCTAGCCGCTCCTTTAACTGCGAATATTTGCTCCCAATAAGCTTTTGAAGGTTCTTGCCTCATAACGTCAAATTTAGCCTTCCTACAATTTAGTACTTGAAGTTTGAGATCCGTTCTATTCTTTTCCGTCACTATTTAAAAACAAATAAAATTATGAAGTCTGGCTTCAAAGTGCTCTCCTACTGACACCTCCGTCACCTGCCCTGCCTTATTTGCAAACAGTAGGTCAAGTCTTTCACCTTCTCCAGTAGGTGCATGCCTACACTGAATCAGAACATTTTCCTGTATGCTCTTTACAAATTCCTATCAATCTAAAAGATTAACCCCACAGCAGTCCCGGTCTATGTTTGGAAAATTAAAACCCCATACCACAACAATCCCATTATTTTGGCATAGAACAGAAATATCCTGAAAACTGCTTTGTCAATTACCCGCTGACTATTTGTGTATCTGTAGTAAAACACCAAGAACGTCTGCATCACTTTCTTATTTCTCATTTCTACCTAACCAACTTCACTGGGTGATTTCCAAGGAATAACATCCCGAAGTACAACAGTAATGCAACAGCAAATCAAAACACGCCACTCCCCCATTTTGGACCGGAAATCATCTTGCAGCCGTAACAGAGAATATTTGTTTCCTTTTGGACCTCTGATAATGTTGATATTGTCTGAATTTTGGTTTCCGGGTGCAGGAATATTCCATCAAAAGATAGAACTGATGTGGAGAATGTTTGGTAACGTCAGGACAAAGGTAAAAAATAATGCTCAAATAGGTTACGACAACAAGCCCTCTTATCCATGCATAATCCACATTGTAAGAATTTGTTGGAAGCAGAATCAATGAAAACATTCAGAATGACGTTGGTTAGTCACTTTGAAACGAAGGACCTGCGCAGCTGCAATTTGTGTCTCGTGCCAGCGGACTACAACTCGTAGCATGCTTTTGTTGTTGTTGTTTTCCAACGAAACGACAGTCTGAATGGCTTCTATCTGTACCATAAGTTCTTCAGACCATTAAGCCAATGTTTTCTGTAATCTACATATTAGTCAGGACGGTTTTCTTCAGAAGGGAGTAGGATGTGCACACACTTATCAACACTAGGTGGGTGGCACAGCACAATCCCTGTTCTCAAATGACATCTGCCCACTCAGCATGCAGGTTTTCCCTCGCTCTGTTCCTCGGAACAGTGCCCAAATGTGTGTGGAAATGATAAAACAGAACGCTGATGCCACACTCGCCATTCTGTCCCATTTCAAATCCTAAACCTGGAGATGATGGATCATACAATACATTATCGTGTGATGATGCTGTCACTTTAAGAAATTATTTAGTCATTTTCTTATTTTTTTATGAGAGATTGAAACGCAGAGGTGCAGAACTAGCTACATAATATAACTTGAGTAAACAGTTTGGTAAGGTTTGTACATACTGTACACCCTGAATGGGTGTAACCAGCTCTCACAGATCAGTATTTCTGGGTTTTGCTTTCAGTAACATCAGAAGCATTTGGGGTCTCAAAAGTGTTCGAAGTTTCAGTGAATGTCGCCTGGCTGCTACTCTTTCTGAATTGTTTTCTTGATAAGTTCCTTTTACTCCCAGATTGGAGAATTGCATGCGCGAATGTAGGTATGAATTTGCCTTTTTGCCAAGTGGTGTGTTTGTGAGCTGTTACTGCAGTAATATTTATTGTACCCATTATTGTCCTACTTTTTTCCATTAGTTGACTTATTGTAAATTCATCCAAAAATTGTTCGTATTTTCACTGGATCGTTTTATGACGTTGTTTTTGCGTAACGTCGTGTATTTTGATCATATTGCCTTCAAAGCAGGACACTTCACATCTACATTTATGGGAAGAAAAAAGTAAGAATCGAGGCGACCATCTTAAAATACATCTGCGGGAGTCCGGTCTGTTGACTAACACTAGTCAGACACAAAGAAGAACACTGCTCAGCAGGTAGAAGTAAATTAACGTTTTAAATGCAACCCGATTCGGTTTGGTGCTCGAAATTCAGTTTCAACTGCAGGAAGGGTGAGTTCATCACCATTGTTTGGTCAATAACAATAGATTTCATTGTTACAAGTCGAGGGATCATTGGACCATTCTGTCAGAATCGGATATAGTTTCATATCGCTAGTTCACACAGCCACAAGGGGAAGATCACTGAATTCACTGTTATTTTTTTTCCAAAATATGAGATCAACAGAATTCTCTAGGAGGTGTTGAGGTGGGGATAAACCAACGCCAACGGGTAAAAAAAACATTGAGCTTCCAGTTCACATCATTATTGATGGTCCCTTACAAACTCGGATGGCTGCTTTCCACTGTCAGGGTTAGTATGTAGGTGAATATCCAGAGCAGGAAGACTACCACAGGTTGTACTGAAGAAGTTTTGATTTCGAGGCATCAACTCCTGATGTTGCCTGGCTTGCTGTTTTCTTCTAGCCACCTAGCTGTTTGCTGTGTTATAATTGGCGTAAGTCGTGGTCACAGAAAGAAGTGGGTAGCGCAGTGCGATCCTTTTGCTATTGTTGCTTGGCTTTCATTTCCTTCGTGACGGCAATTCTCAAGGTGAACGGCGCCTTCCCACTGCACCTCCATTTTGGACGGTCTTGGGCGAGTGATTCCCAAATGCCTGTGATATTTTTACACCGCTTCTGTGAGGCTTTGACTGTATCACTTAAGTTCTCTCTCTCTCCACCTGGCAGTCATCTGCCGTTTAGAAACTGAGAGTGCAGCATCTTCTTGGAGTCTCGTGTCATTCATGATGACGACATGCTCTGCCTATCACTGCCAGTGAAGTTTGGTGAGTGCCACAATGTTTGGGGTGGTTGGGCTGGTTGAGGACATTTGTCTTACTTCCAAATAAATTTGCAGGTTATTGCCCAGATAGCGTTTGTAGGACAGCTCCAGCGGCTTGAGCTTCATACTGCAGACTGTCTCCGAGCTGTATCAGAGTACAGCAATAACCATACCTGCATAAACCATAAGTTTTGTATCAGATATGATGCTGCTGTTCTCGACCACCCTTTCGCTCAGATTGCCGAAGGCTGTGCTCACATACTGGAGACAGTGCTGGATCTCTTCATCAATACCGGTCGTGGTTGATAGAATAGTGTCCAGGTATTGGCAGGACAAAGACCTCTTAATGGAGCTTAATAATTGAGTTCGCTCCTCAATGCTGGGCCAGTTTGGCGGAGCACCTTCATCTTGAGGATGTTCCGAGCGAAACCCGTGCTTTTTTTGTCTCTTTTCAGATGCTGATAATGATTTTGATTTTCCCGTTAGAGATAGCACAGACCCCAACAGCATCAGTGACACTGGGTTGAGTTAAGTTTGATTCTGGTTTGAAGGCGGTTGAGGATGACTAATTTTCGCTGTTCCTGGAGGTTAGCCCCACTCCAGCGGGAACATGTCGGCTATGAGGCGAAGTATCTCAACAAGGTAGATCGAGAACAGCCTTTCTATGGTCCGAATGGGGAATGCATCGGTGATGGAACCATTTGACATTACCACGACTTCCATATCGACATGGAGCAAGTGAAGGATACTGATAAATTTCGTAGTGCAACCAAAGTGGAGAAGGATTGTTCTCTGATGATAATAACAGATGCCTTAAATACAGTCAATCGAGATACCAGGTCAGGCCACTTGTTACTGCCCTTCCAAGTTCAGTCATCACGGTGACCTCGAAAGATATCAGCATTCCATTAACCCCCTTCCTAACTGCACTCCTGGTATCCCTACCCTCACACGGGGGCAACGGTTCAATGTGGCTGCTCACAGTCATCTTACAGAGGACAATAGGGATTGACAAGAAAACTTGACCAAGACAACGACATCCATGGCCCCTGAAAAAGAAAATTACTAATACAGATTTAACTGTTGTCACCTCTTTAAAACGGGCTCATACCGTCCATAAAACTGATCCAGCGCGCAGAGTTTCCATTCGTTGACAAACAGTTCACCCTGTCCCGGTATAATCGCGACTTGGGGACACAAGGCATTGACGTAACAGTATCCTGAGACGGGGTCGATTATTGAAGGTGGGAAATAGAACAATCGTTTTCAAATGTCTGCGTTCCTTTTGCAGAGCAGAGAGCACACTGCGGCTTTATAGGTTCTATTTTCTGACCGCTCATTGTGAACACATTGTAATGTTCCTCTAATTTCCCTATCATAATTTGACCATGAGTTTGTAATATCCACAGGTCTGATATTTTCCGATTTTCAGAGGTTGATCATGAAAATTCAGTCAACCAGATTCAATATATCCTGTCACTGTCCCGTCTGCAACTAATCCCCTCTCAGACATGTGGTCTTATTCCTACCTCCCTGCCAAACTAGTTCAAACCCCACCGAATCACACGAGAAATCCTCCCAAACCGGACATTTGTGCTCCTCCAGTTTAGGTGCAACCTGTCCTTCATGTGTAGGTCCCACCTTCCCCAGAAGGTATCCCGTTGGTCTAGGTTTCTGAAGCCCTCCCTCCTGCACCAGCCTCGCAGCCACGTGTAAAGCTGCATTCGCTGACTGTTCCTCATCGCACTAGCTCGTGGCACTGGTAGCAAACCTGAGATCACTACTCTACTCGTCCTGCTCTTCAGCTTCCAAAGTAACTCTCTGTTGTCACTTTTCAGATCCTCTGTCACTTTCCTGGCTATATCGTTAGTGCCAAATGATCTGGTTTCCACAGCCTTCTGTAGTAAGGAATTCCACAATTTTACCACTCTCTGGTTAAAGACGTTTCATCTTATCTCCGTTCTAAAGGGTTTTCCCTTTGCTCCTAAGCCTGTGTCCTGCTGTCAGTGCAAGGGTCCTCCCAATTTTGTCTGCATCCAGGTCATTCAGTATTCTGTAAGTTTCATTGGATCCCCCCTCATCCTTCTAATCTGCATCGAGTATAAACTCAGACTCCTCCAACTTTCTTAATGTGTAAAGCTTTTCATTTCTGGCGAACCTTCTTGTGACACACTCCAAGACTAATACATCCTTCCTAAGATATGAGGCACAAAATCCTGGAAACGTGATGTGGCCAGAGCCTTATAAAGCACCCAGAATCCCCACCATTACATCCTAGATCTCTCGAGATGAATGACAACATTGAATCTGCTTTCTTTACTACTGTCTCAACCTGCAAGTTTATCTTCGGGTATCCTGGGCTTCGAATCCCAAGTCCATTTGTTCCTCAGATTTCTGATTTTTTTTTCCATTTAGTAAATAGTCCATGCCTGTATTCTTCATACCAAAGTGCATGACCTCAACCTCTCCCACATTGTATTCCATCTGCTACTCCTTTTCCGACTCTCCTAAAGTGTCGAAATCTTTCTGCAGGCTCCCTACCTCCTCAATACTATATGCACCTCCACCTATCTTTGCTTCATCTGCAAACGTAGCCAAAATGCCTTCTGTCCCTCCACTCAGATCATTAACCTATAAAGTGAAATGTTGTGATCCCAACACTGACTCTCGTGGAACACTGCTACTCACCAGCTGCCATCCTGAGAGAGATACTTTTATCCTCACTCTGCATCCTGTAAGAGAGCCAACATTTTATCCCTGCTAGTTCCCTTCCTCTGACACCAAGGGTCCTTAACTTACTCTGCAGCCTCCTGTGGGGTACTATATCTTAGGCCTTCTGGAAGTTCAGATAGGTAACTCTTGTTGTGGTTCTGCTCGCCGAGCTGGAAGTTTTTGCTGCAAACGTTTCGTTCCCTGGCTAGGGAACATCATCAGTGCTGTTGGAGCCTCGTGTGAAGCGCTGCTTTGATGTTTCTTCCGGTATTTATATTGGTTTGTTCTTGCCGCTTCCGGGTGTCAGTTTCAGCTGCAGTGATTTGTATGTTGGGTCCAGGTCGATGTGTCTGTTGATGGATGTTCTTGCCGTTTCCGGGTGTCAGTTTCAGCTGTAGTGGTTTGTATATGGTGTCCAGGTCAATGTGTCTGTTGATGGAGTTTGGGGATGAATGCCATGCTTCTAGGAATTCTCTGGCTGTTCTCTGTCTGGCTTGTCCTATGATAGTGGTGTTTTCCCAGTCAAATTCATGTTGCTGGTTGTCTGAGTGTATGGCTACTAGAGATAGCTGGTCGTGTCGTTTTGTGGCTAGCTGATGTTCATGGATGCGGATTGTTAGCTGTCTTCCTGTTTGTCCTATATAGTGTTTTGTGCAGTCCTTGCATGGTATTTTGTAAACTACGTTAGTTTGGCTCATGCTGGGTATTGGGTCCTTTGTTCTAGTGAGTTGTTGTCTGAGGGTGGATGTTGGCTTGTGTGCTGTTATGAGTCCTAAGGGTCGCAGTAGTCTGGCTGTCAGTTCTGAGACGCTCCTGACGTATGGTAGAGTGGCTAGTCCTTTTGGTTGCGGCATGTCCTCGTTCCTCGGTCTATCTCTTAGGCATCTGGTGATAAAGTTGCGTGGGTATCCGTTTTTGGCGAATACCTTGTATAGATGTTCCTCTTCCTCTTTTCGCAGTTCTGGTGTACTGCAGTGTGTTGTGGCCCTTTTGAATAGTTGTCCTGATGCAGCTTCGTTTGTGTGTGTTGGGGTGGTAACTTTCATAGTTTAAGACTTGGTCTGTGTGTGTTGGTTTCCTGTGTACCCTTGTGGTGAATCCTCCGTTGGGTGTTCTCTCTAGTAACACGTCTAGGAATGGGAGTTGGCTGTCCTTTTCCTCTTCTCGTGTGAATCGGATTCCTGTGAGTGTGGCGTTGATGATTCGGTGTGTTTTCTCTATATCTGCGTTTTTGATGATTACAAAGGTGTCATCAACATATCTGATCCAGAGTTTGGGTTGGATTTGTGGTATGGCTGTATGTTCTAACCTTTGCATAACTGCCTCTGCTATGGGTCCCGAGATTGGTGATCCCATGGGTGGTCCATAGGTAACTCTCTCTGGTCCAACCCACCGTTACCTCCTCAAAGAATTCTCATTATCTTGAGAGTAACGTAGCTTATTGAAATGGGGAGCAATCAGAAAGTCAGGAATATTCCTACAGACAGAATGAGGATGTTCATCAAAGCAGTTTCTGTTTCGCTCAGTAATGTGAAGGAGACTGCATTGTAAGCAGCAATGACAGGAGACTGGATTGAAAGCGTACAAGTGAAATGCTGCTACACCTGGAAGGTGTGTTTAGAGCCTTGGACAGTGAAGAGGGGAGAGATGAATGGGCAAAAGTTACAGCTTTTGCATTTACATGGGAAGGTGCCATGGGGGTGGGGAGAAGTGTTCGGGGTAATGGAGCAGTAGGAAGTGAGGGCAAGAGGAGAATTATCATTGTTATGGGAAGGAAGGGACGCAGTGAGGGCAGAAGTGAGGGAGATGGTTCAGATACAGCTGAAAGATCAGTCCATCAGATTTAGGGGATTTCTCATTTGAGAGAATAGATGACATGTAGGAAGCTTCCCAAAGGAGTGTGGCATCATCGAACAGAAATGACAGAGCCAGGGAAACCGGGAGAATTGTGTCACCCTCAGCTGATCATGCGTTCAGCCACAAGCATAGGTTCTCCCTGAATGATTGAAAAGAGCCAGGCATTTCAAATACAGATTTATGTCATTAATCTGGTCAAATACGGAGTGTGAAAATAGACACAGATGAAGGTCAGCAGGTTTGTGTGTATGTGTGGGGTGGGGGGTGAAGGTGTGGGAACATTTAAGCAGAGTTACTGATTAATAACTCTTAGTAATGTTTGGCTCTGCTGAAAAAGAAGATGTTATGAAGATGTTAAGATGAACCACCCTTGATGCACAAAGGCTGTGAAGGATACTCATCAATCACAAACTAAAGAATTCAGCTTGGTGAGCTCTAGTGTCGGCCACAATTGGGAAGTTTACTTTGGAACAAGAAGCAGATTGTATAAAACAAAATACAAAGAAAAAGCATTTCAAAACTGGCAAGAAATATGAAAAGAAACTAACTGCAAGAGTTTTCCCATTTCGAATACAAAACATTCATGATGTAAGTGTGACCCTTGGGAGGAAGGCAGGAAAGTATATGTGGGACACCTGTAGGATGTGACTGGGGAACTGGTTTCAGGGAACAGGCAGAGAATTTAAAACAGTATTTCCATCGTTCCTCACAGGGGAAGGCATGAACAGTTTCAATATTATAAACGAAATTGTAGTCAGATGAAAGTTTTGCACTGCCTCTAACAAAACGAATAAGGCTTTTCTCAAACAGAAAAGACCAAGGGTAAACAGCTCATCAGCAATGTACAGCTTGTTTCAATAGAAGTGGTTACAGAGTGACTGGTGGCACTGTGTGAAATATTCCATAACTCTTGGGATTACAGGAGTATTCCAGTGAAACTGGAGAAACTCCAATGTGGCGCCTGTCTTCAAGAAGAGAGTGAGTCTTCAAGTGTTCAGGTGCTCCCTTTGTCTGAATAGTGGAGCATATTTGAGAGGCTGAATGGTCTCATGATGCTGTTTCATCCTGAGTGATTTAAAACAAATAAAACTCTGCTCCTTCCCCTGATGCGTTACATGCTGGGGGATGAACATTTTGTTAAAGTTGAATTATTTTTAAAAGTATCTGGAACATTGTACAAACGACATCCTTCAGAGAATTGTAGAAACTGCACTCATAAGAACGTTTCATAACCATGTGGGCGTATTACGTAGGGGTGTGTGTGTGTGTGTTTGTGTGTGTGTGTGTGTGTGTGTGTGTGAGAGAGAGAGAGAAAGAGAGACAGAGAGAGAGAGAAGGTGCTGCATTGCAGGGTGAGAGTGATGGAGCCTTATTCTGGGGAAGGAGCTAACAGATGTACAATGAATGTGAGAAAGTAGAGAGAATACAGTGACCCTTATCCTGACAGAACGGGAAGGTTATTGGTGCTTTTGCTGTATTGCTGGACTTTTCTTTGGAACACAGATACTGCACTAAGCTGGGTGGTGTGCTCAGACCATGCTCTGGGAAGAGAATGGTCCCCCTCCGTACTAGACCATTCACCAGGATCTCCGTGCCCCTGTCGACAAGCTGTGGTGTAATTTCCCCTTATCTGCCATGCTCGGGTAAACTGTGCAGGGCAACTCCAAACTGAGAAAGCTCAACCGTGTGCCCATTGGCCTTTTAATAATGACAGCAGTACCAGGGATCACTAAATATCCAGGGGCATCCGGGCGATGGCGAGTATCTCCAGCCATGATGGGTGGGAAAATCGGGATGGCGTTGAATGAGAGGGACACAATGGGGTGGAATGGGTGGTTAATGAGGTGAGTTCGATAAGATAACACCAGGAAACTATCTCTGCCTCGTGCAGATATTCCTTCTGTCATATTCAATGAAAGTGGCACTGAGACAAATTATTGTACGATTAGGCCTAATGAGTCGAAGATTCTGCTGATCCTACTCCCAGTTACAACTCTGCAGGACAATTGCTAAACCAATTTCTGGCAGTGATTTTCACACCCACAGCACTCCTGTGTTATGCCACTCTGGAGATATGGAGCTAGAAATGGAGGGGAGCTGCGCATTCTGTCACTTCCAGCATGAGCTGCAAGTTTCCCCACGCTGGCCAGTGATCTAACACTCAGCAATGCAGCGATTTGTGTACACAGTTGTGTATGCTGGGAAGGTACCTGCTCCAGATTAATAAATAAATTCACTGCTATTTACTGCACAGCTCCCCATGCTGCACAGATATCCAGTAGGTGTGTATTGAACAATGCCTGTGTGTGTTCTGCACAGCGCCCTGTGCTGAACCGATCATCTAGTCCAAATATATAGATCAACGCACTGTTGGACACATAAGTAGTGAACTTGTGAGCTCTAAGCAGTGTTCGATCCTGAATGGATTGCTGAGCAGTACACTAGCCTGGCTTCCCCACATTCTTGTGAAACCACTCTGAGGTGCTGAATGAACTCCTCCTTTTACTGTGGAAATGTACAGTGCTGTT
Organism: Hemiscyllium ocellatum; assembly: GCF_020745735.1. NCBI lineage: Eukaryota > Metazoa > Chordata > Chondrichthyes > Orectolobiformes > Hemiscylliidae > Hemiscyllium > Hemiscyllium ocellatum. The sequence goes on from NC_083446.1 coordinate 24,525,716, forward strand.
ACATAAATGTTACCCAGACTTTAACAGCGTGATCTTGAATGTTGTCCAAGTCTTGCTGTACATGGTCACAAAATTTTTGTAAACTTCAGTGAATGCTCCCCCCCCCCCACCCCCCACCTTCTACTGGCACGTTGGCTCAGTAGCATACACTGCTGCCTCACAGCACCAGGGTCCCAGGTTCGATTCCAGCCTTGGGCAACTGTCTGTGTGGAGTTTGCACATTCCCCACTTGTCTGCATGAGCTTCTTCCTGGTGCTCTGGTTTGCAGGCCAGCTGAATTAGCCATGCTAAATTATCCAATCCGTTAGGTGCATTAGTCAGAGTGAAATGTGTCGGGGGGGAGGGGGGTAACTCATCGGAGGGTCGGTGTGGACTGGTTGGGCCAAAGAGCCTGTTTCAACACATCAGGGAATCTAATCTGCTCTGTTTGAACTCAATGGGCTGAATAGTCTCCTTCCCCACACTGTCGGGATTCTATGATGACAAACTGGAGATTCCAGGGCTGAGGAAGCTACACTGAGGATCTACTGCAGATGTGTCCCACGGCTGAGAAGATTGATGCCCACCAATGATAACCATCTTCCCTTGTGCCATGAATGACTCCAAAAAGTTTAGAGGTCATAATTTATTCTCATTAAGTGCGATGATGTTCAGGCTCCTAGATGTCATCATCAGTCAAATACTGCCTTGAGTTCAGGGCCAGTCTTTATTATCTGAGCCCCTGCGTTATTTTTTTTGTTCATATGAATAGGTCATGGTGTAGAAGCAGAGAACATTTTCTTCAAACAGAGGGCAGTGAATATCAGGAATTCTCTTACAAAGAGAGTTAGAGGTGCTAGATCACTGAGAGGGACCAGTGGTGTCCCGCAAGTATCAGTTCTGGGACGTCTGCTCTTCGTTACCTTTATAAATGATTTGGATATCGGTGTTGAAGAGTGGGCTAATAAGTCTGCCGATGACACAAAGGTGGTTGGAGGGGTACAGAATTTCGAGGGCTATTGTAGGTTGCAACGGGACATTGACAGGATGCAGAGCTGGGCTGAGAAGTGGCAGATGGAGTTCTAACTGAAATGATTCACCTTGCAAACTCGAATGTGAATGTAGAATACACGGTTAAAGGCAGGATTCTTGGTAGTGTGGAGGAACAGAGGGATCTTGCGGTCCATGTCCACAGATCACACAAAGTTGCTACCCAAGTTGATCAGGTTGTGAAGAAGGCGCATGGTATGTTGGCTATCAGTTGCAGGGGGATTGAGTTTAAGAGACGCAAGGTTATGCTGCAGCTCGGATACAGCCCTGCTCAGACCGCACAGGGAATATTGTGTTCAGTTCTGGTCTGAAAATGTGTTGCATGAAAAGCACAGCAGGTCAGGCAGCATCCAAGGAACAGGAGAATCAACGTTCCAGGCATAAGCCCATTTTCAGGAATTCCTGAAGAAGGGATTATGCCCGAAACATCTATTCTCCTGTTCCTTGGAAGCTGCCTGACCTGCTGTGCTTTTCCAGCAACACATTTTCAGCTCTGATCTCCAGCATCTGCAGTCCTCACTTTCTCCTTTCAGTTCTGGTCTCCTCATTATAAGAAGGATTAGTAAGATTTAGAAAGGGTAAAAAGTATATTTACCAGGATGCTTCCTGGACTGGAGGGCAAGTCTTATGAAGAAACCATGAGGGAGCGATGGTTTTTCTCATTGGAGGTGTACAAGGTGATGCGAGGCATAGAGAGAGTGAATAGCCAGAAACATTTTCCCAGAAATATCTATCAATAGGTGGCATAATTTTAAGGTAATTGGAGGAAGGTTTAGGGGAGATATCAGAGGTAGATTCTTTGCATAGAGAGTGGTGGGTGTGTCAAAAGCACTGCCAGCAGTGGTAGTAGAGTCAGATACGTGAGGGAAACATAAGTGACTCATGGATAGGCACATGGAACAAAGTGAATGGACGCATGTAGTTTAGTATGATCTTAGAGTCGGACAAACGGCACAACGTCGAGGGCTGAAGGTACTAACTGCATGCATTCATGTAGAACTCTGAGCTCAAAAACTGCATGAATTCATGTATAACTCCGTTATCTCACTTTTTAGATTCGAATTAAACTAAACATCATGGCATAGACAGAGAACACAGGTGGCAATATCTTCAACATATTCTCTGGCTATCATCATTGTTAACAACTAACCTGAAATGCAACTTTAAAAAAAAAGTTTTGTGATTTACATATGGAAGAAGTGAAACTGTCATGGCATTCTAACAGATGAAAGGCTTAACCATCAATTTTTCAATATATAATTTCAGTTTCATCACACTGTAAATTTCTGCTTTAAATTCTGTGTTAGGATTGAGCTCTCCACTATCACCTGATGAAGGAGCGTCGCTCCGAAAGCTAGTGTGCTTCCAATTAAACCTGTTGGACTATAACCTGGTGTTGTGTGATTTTTAACTTTGTACACCCTGGTCCAACAACGGCATCCCCGAATCATTATTGCTCTTGGTTCAGTGTTCTATGGAAGTGCTCAAGTAGACTTGGACATTAAGGAAGACTTGAGACTTGGGAAGGTCAGCCTTGATCTTAGTGAAGGGCAAGACGGCTTGGGATGTGAATGACCTGCCCCTGTTTCTGATGTTCTCCCATTCTGTTACTGGAAAGTTAGTAGGTGTTATTTTCCTGGAAGGTGTTTTATGGAATGTTGCAATCAGGGCGACCAGCGGATTTTGTGTGCCATCGCTGGATGCGATTTGGGGGTTTATTCACAGTGAATCGGGTCTACAATATGTTCAACAAATGAAGCACAAGTTACAGAGATGGGAAGCTCTGTAGAGAGAGAAGAGCGACCTCTTTCATATCTAGCCTGGGTCTTCCAATTACATTTCCCAAATCTCCCAAACCGAGTGGGACAGTCTTGAGGGACGAAATAGTCTCCTCTGTTTCGGTGCACCATGCTATAATAGTAAGTGGACTCCAACTGCTCCTATCTAGCAGGTTTGAGGGGTTGAATGGAACGCAGAAACATGGGACTGAGGAGCAAGAGTGGGTCATTAGAGAATTTGAGCATTGTCCACCAGGACCTAAGACTGTGGCTGATCAGATTGTGGTCTCAGCCTCATCTTCCTGCCTGTGTCCCATTATCCGTGACTCACTTCTCTGTCAAATGTTTTACTAACTCAGTTGTGAATACTTGTAATCAGAGAGGCACGACAAACTTCTGAGGAAGAGAATTCCCATTCGAATGTCACGTTTAGAATTTTTCCTCATCACGCTGTGAGAATAAGAGAGTCATACAGAGTGGAATAGATCCTTTTATCCAAATTGTCCACGCCATTCAGGCATCTTAATCAGGTCTCGTCCAACTTGTCTTCATTTGGCCCCCATCCCTCTGAACCATTCCTATTTATGCACCTATCCAGATACATTTTAAACATGTAATTGTACCCGCTTTCACCACTTTCTCTGACAGAACACCCACAGCCTCTGTATGAAAACGTTTCCCCTCAGGTCCCTTCTTAGACTTTTCCCTGTCACCTTCTCCTTAGGCCGTAGAGTTCTGGACGCCCCTACACTGGGAAATGGATCTTGCCTATTCAGACTATCCATGCCCCTCTGGACTTGATTAAACCTGTCATGTGACCATTCAACCTCTGACAGTCCAGGGGAAAAAGCCTCAATCTGTTCACCATCCCCCTGTAGCTCAAACCCTCAGGTTCCAGGAAATCCTTGTAAATCTTTTCTGCACTCTTTCAAGCTTAACAACATCCATCCTTTAGCAGAGTCAACTGACATGTGCGCAGTATTCTTAAAGGGGCCTCACTTACGTCCTGTACAGGCGCAACACGCTATCCCAACTCCTATGCTCAATGTTCTGACCGATTAAGGCAAGCATGCCAACCACGTTCCTCACCATTCTACCGACGTAAACTCCACTTTCAAGGAACTATGTATCTTCACCCGTAGGTCTCTTTGTTCAACAACATTCCCCAGGGCACTACCCCGCTTTAAATTACCAAAATGCAAAACCTCACAAATATCTAAATTAAACACCTTCTGCCAGTCCTTGGCTCACTGATGGTCAAGGATCCTGTTATATTCTGAGATAATCTTCTTCAGTGTCCACTGCACCACGTTGGTGATGTTATCTGTAAATTTACTAACCATGCCTCCGATATTCACATCAAAGTTGTTTATAGCCGTGATGAAAATCTGTGAGCTAGCACTGATTCTTTCAGCACACCGCTGGCCACAAGTCTTCAGTCTGGAAAACTATCTTCAAAATAACTTTCAATCCAATTTTGTATCCAATTGTTTAGCTTTTCCTCGATTACCTATAACCTAATTTTAGTAATCTGTCTACGATGGGGAACCTTATTAAATACCTTGCTGAAATCTGTGTAAACAATGGAATCACAGTGTCTTCTTCAATATTCTTTGTCACCTCTTCATAATACTCAATGACATTAATTAGACATAATTTCCATCGCACAAATCCATATTGACTATCCATAATCAGTCCTTGTCTTTCTAAATAGATGTAAATCCTATACCTCAGAATCCCCTCCAACAAACTCCTCGACATTGACGTAGGCTGAGTGAGTCGATAATTCCGTGTTTTATTGGCTTACTGTTCCCTATTCTCGCCCTACTCCTCCATTGGCCACAAAAAATAATTATAACGAGGTTGGTGATATGGCCAATGATACAGTTCTCAGAGTGTGTCAGAGTCAGTGTTAGGAACAAGGCAGGCAGATTTCTTTAATCTGTTAAAACAATACGTTTATGACCAAGACAATGTTTCTCAAACTATGATGGAAGAGGAATGACGAGATGACGTGAGGATATTACAAATATGTACGTTGATATTTCCTTTGAAAACAACTAAGCAACACACACACACACACGCACACGCACACGCACACACACACACACACACACACACACACGTATTGTCGATAACAAACTGAAAGCAAAATATCTGCATATTTAACTTGAAAGAACATTGTCCAAATATGATTCGAACTCATGACCAAAGGAATAATGAGAGTTTGACCCAAATGCTGTTCTATTTGTAGAGTCCTCAAGTCGTACAGCATGCAGAGAGGCAGCGAGGCCCTTTGACCCAAACTCGTCCATGCTGACCCAAATATCCAACCACACTAACCTCATTTCCCTACACTTGGCCCATAGCATTCTCGTCCTTTCCTGTCCATGTACTTGCCCAAATGCCGGTTAAATATCGTTAATATAAATGCTTCAACCACTTCCGTTGGCAGCTCATTCCCTTTGTGTACGTCTCTGTGTAAAACAGTTTCCATCAGTTTCCCTTTTTTTCTTTCCCCTCTCACCTTGAACTGATGCCCTCTCCTCCTCGATTCCCAACTCTAGGAAAAAAAGGCTGGGTCCATTCACCCTATCCATGTAAACTTCTATAAGATCCCTCTCAATCTTCTACGCACTCAAGAGAAAAGTCATCACTTGTCCAATGTTTCCCTATAATTCATACTGTTGGGTTCTGGCAACATTTGTGTAAAATCTGTTTGTGCACATTCCAAATTAAAAACATCCTTCCGATTGCAATGTGAATACAATTGAACACAACACTACAAGTGCAGTCTCACCAACATTCTGTAGAACTGCAACATAACTTCCCAACTGCTCTCCTCCTTTTCCTGACCGATGCTTGCTAGTGTGGCAAAAGCCTTCTACATTGACATGTCTAACTATGACGCCATGTTCAGAGAGTGATGGACCTAAACTCCATGGCCCTCTGCTCAACTACACTCCTTAAGGTCCTACCAATCAACATAAAACTCCGACCTTGATCTAACTTTGCCAAAATATCCCTTGGCCCACATCTCCAGCTTGATCAAGGTCCTGCTGCAATTTTTGATATCTTCCTCACTGTTCACGATAACACCTTTTTTAGTGTCATGATCAAATTTCCCAATCATGCCTTGTACATTCGCAAGAATGTCATTGTTATAGATAACAAACAACAATGGGCCGAGCAGCGACCCCTGAGGCACTTCATGTGTCACAGACCTCCAGTCCGAGAGCATCCTTCCACTATTACCCTCTGCTTAATACCATGAAGCCAATTGTTTGTCCAATTTGCCGGCTCCCTCTGGATTCCATGCGATTATAACCTTCTAGACCAGCCTATTAATGGTAACCTTGTCAAAGGCCTTACTGGAAACCATACAGATTACGTCTATCGCCCTACCCTCATCAACATTCCTAGTCACTTCATCAAAGAACTCAAACAAATTTGAGAGGCATGATCTCCCACTCACAAAGCTATGCAATCTTTCCAGTCTTAAAACAACGATTAATAACAATTATTGAAATTAATTACAGCAAACTAATAAATAATAATAAGATGACAATTTCAGTGGAGAATAAATTATCCATGGTATGTTATATTGGATCGTTTATCATGGGTGAAGGGCAGAATAGTTTCTGTCCCTGTGTCATTGAACTGTGTTGAAAAAAGCAAGGATGGCATGGTGGTTCAATGTTTAGTGCTGATGCCTCATAGTGCCATGGATCCGGGTTTGGTTCCAGCTTCAGGTCACTCTCTGTGTGGAGTTTGCACATTCTCACTGTGTTTGTGTGTGTTTCCTCTGGGTGCTCCATTTTGCTTCCACAATCCAAAGATCTATGGGTCAGGTGAATTAGCCATGCTAAGTTACTCATAGTGTTATGTGTATTCGGCAGTGGTAAATAGGGTTGTGTAATGGGGCTGGGCGGGCTAGTGTTTGGAGGATCAGTGTGTTCTCGTTGGGCCAAATGGCCTGTTTCCGTACTGTAGGGAATCTGAAAAAAAATTTCTAAACAAACCCTATCTTTCCAAATGCATGTATATCTCATCCCTCAGAGTCTTCTCAATAACCTACCTACCACAGATGTTAGGTTTCCTGGTCTCGAGATCCCAGATTTTTCTTTGCTTCCCTTCTTGAATAATGGCACAACATTTGCTACTGTCCAATATTCTGGACCCTAACCTGTAGCCAACAATGATGCAGAAATATCAACAAGGGTCCTGGTAGTTTCTTCTGTAGCCTGTTGCGGTGTTTTTGGATTCATCTGTTTAGGACCAGGAGATTTATCCACCTTCATACATTCTAATGCATCCAACACGTCTTCTGCTGTGACATTGTCTCACCCAAAGATACCACCACGATTTTTGTTAATCACCCAAGTCTTCATGTTTTTCTCCACGGTAAAGAGAGAGGAGAAATGTTCATTAAGAATCTCACACATCTCCTACAGTTCCAGGCATGCATGTCCACTTTGGACCTTGAGGTGTCATATTCACATTTAGTTATTCTTTTTACTGTAATATACTTTTTAAAAACTCTCTAGATTCCCCCTAATCTTCTCAGCCAAACTATCTTGTGCCCCCTTTTCACCCTCCTGATTTCCTTCTTCAGTAAATTACTGTATCCACTTTATACCTCCAGGGATTCCCTCGATCCCAGCTGCCTGGATCTGAGCCACGCCTCCTTTGTGCTGGTCAAAGCCTCAGTATCTCCTGACATCCGAAATTCCCTCTTCCTACCAAACTTGCCTTTTACCCTCACAGGAACATATAGACCTTACACTGTAGACATTTCACTTTTAAAGTCCTCCCACTTGCAGGAGGTCACTTCGCCTGCAAACAAACTCCTCCAACCAACCCTCCTGTCTAATTCCATCAAAATTTGCCTTGCCCCAGTTTTGAACTTGATCATGTGGAGCAGTTTTGTCCTTCTCCATAACTATTTAATAATTAATAGATCTATGGCCACTGGTCCCAGAGTGCTCCCCCATTGTCACCACAGTCACCTGTCCTGCCCTAGATCTTATAGAAGGTCAAGTTTCGTCCTTTCCTGAGTTGCACCCTTTACTTACTGCGTGAGGAAACTATTCTGAACACACTTAATACATACACCCCATCTCCGACCTTAATTCTATGTTATTCCCAGTATATGTTAGGAAATCTAAAGTCTTCTACTAATGCAATCCTATTGGCCCTGCAAGTCTCCCCAGTCTGTCTACATATTTTTGTTCCCCTAATTCCCCGTTTACTCTTTGGGGCCGATAGTACAATTCAAATACTATCACCATTCCCTTCTTATTTCTTAGCTACCCCAACAAATCCTCACTGGATGATCCATCAGTCATTTTATCTCTGATTACTGCTGTGATACTCGCCTTAATCAAAAATGAAACTCCCCGTCCCCTCCTTCCACCGTCTATGTCCCGCGTAAATCACCTGTACATTAAGCTGTCAGTACTGTCCCTCCCTTAACCATGTATATGTGATGGCTGTAATATCCCATCCCAAGTACCTATCCACGCCCTGATTTCATCGGCCTTACATATCAGCCATCTTGCAAGGAAACAGTTGCGATTTAATCCAACAGGCATTCCTTGCTCCATGTCGTGTTCCAGCCTGACCTCTCTCTTCACTTTACTGTTTCTGATTACTGTATCTCCTTCCAGCCTGGCACTTGCCTCCCTGTTGTTGAGGATCCCACCACTCCCCAACCCGAGTCAATCCAGTTGAAATCCTCCCTAGAAGAACGAGAAAACCTGCCTGCCAGGATATTGGTCCCCTTCCAGTTCAGGTACAACCCGTACTTCCTGAACAGGACACCCCTACCCCACAAAATATCCCAGTGATCCAGGGCTCTGCCCCCTGCACCAATTCTTTAGCCACACATTCATCTGCCATATCGGTCTGTTCTTACCCTCATTCTCACTGGAAGTAAACCGGATATTACCACTGTCGTAGTCCTGTCTTTTATCGTTTTTCCGCGCTCTCTATAATTACTACAGGACCTCATGACTATTTCTACCTGGGTCATATATACCAATGTGCACAATGACTTCTGGCTGCTTCCCCCACGCCGGTGAGAATGTTCTACAGCCGCTCTGAGACATCCTGGACCCTGACACGTGGGAGGCTACACACCATCCCAGATTCCCATTTGCAGCCACAGAATCTCCTGTCTGATCCTCTCACTATTGAATTTGAATAATTACTTCTGAAGTTATTCTGCTCGCACAACCTTCTGACAATGGGATTTCTTCCTGAAACAGTTGGATTTAGCTGAATTGTTTTGCTTCAGGCTGTGGGGAAATTCCAATGAACCCTCATCAGGAATCCTCCATGAGTGGAAAAGGCGACTGGGTTTTTTTCACTCCCACACATTGCTGTGATGAGCATCAGGCAAACAGAAAAGGAGCATTAGACTGTCCCTTCACAGATAGGCTTCATTTTTCCATGTGTAAGTGAAATCAGTCACTTTATCAGTGCCCAAACTGGACCGTGCACTCTCCTTGAACGTTGTCTGAACATTATGACTCCATCACATTCTCGTCTCCAGGTCAGTGCATTATTGCTGTTGTCGTACACAGAATCAATTCATTAACAATAAATGGCCCCCTTTGTATTGAAGATGTGTTAATATGTGCCTGCATAATGTAAAATTAAACGTGTCATGCCTTCCCACTATCTGTGTTAAGATGAATATGTTTTATTCTTGAAAAAATACAGAAAATGCTGAAAAGCTCAGCCTGTCTTGCTGCATGTATGAAGAGAAATAAGAGTTCAATATTTCAGTCCAGTGACCTTTCCTTTTAAACTGACTTATTCTGAAATTATTTCCCAATTTTATTCTCCCACACAAGAAGAAAAATCCATTCATATTCACCAACTATACTCTTCTCAAGATCTTATATGATCAATAAAACAACCCTCATTCTCGGGCTGAACTGTTAATTCTTCATAATGTAATGCATTCATATCAAGAATGAGTAAAGAGAAAAATCTTTGAAACGTTTCAAAAGCAATTTTGATTTTTTTTTAAGTTTAGGCAATTATAACTACACATAATGCATCAGATGCGATCTCAACAATGCCCTGTACTGATGCAGGAAAAGTACATCGCTAAGATCATTACCAATCCTCCTTGCACGAAACAGAATCATTCCGCTTACCTTCCAAATCACTTGCAGCATCTTCAGTGTAATTTGATGTCATTCATGTACTACAAAACACAGATCCTTCTGTAACACTGAGTTCTGCATTCTTCTTGCTGTTAAACAATTTTCTGCTGTTTTGTCTTTTCTCCAAATCGGAAAATTCCCACCACATATATATTGTACTGTTTATTTTTCTGCTGAAGGTTTGATCGCAACTGTCCTCTGTCTGCATGCCATTGCTTGATGTTCTGACTGCCCCCTGTCTGTATCCCATTGCAGACGTTCTGCACTAACACTGTCTGTATACCATTGCAGACTCTCTACCCCCGTTTGCATTCCATTGCAGACTCTCTGCCCTCCCTCTATCTGTATCCCATTACAGAATCTATGCGCTCTAACTTCCGTATCCCATTGCATACGCTGTGCCACCCCATCTGTATCCCATTGTAGATTCTCTGTCCTCCCTCTGTCTGTACCCCATTGCAGACTCTCTGCCCTCTCTCTGTCTGTATCCCATTGCAGACTCTATGCCCACCCCTTCTGTCTGTATCCCATTGCAGATGCTCTGCGCTCTAATGTCTGTATCCCATTGTAGATGCTCTGCCTCCCCCTGTCTGTATCCCATTGCAGACGCTCTGTTTCCCCATCTGTATTCCATTGCAGACGCTTTGACATTCCCCGTTTGTATTCCACTGCAGACGCCCTATCCTCTCCCTGTCGGTATCCCATTGCATACGGTCTTCCTTCCACTGTGTGTATCCCACTATAGACGCTCTGTTTCCCGCTGTCTGTGTCCCATTGCAGATGCTCCTCCCTCCATTGTCTGTATCCCATTGCAGATGCTCTGCCCTTCCCCTGTCTGTATCCCATTGCAGATGCTCTGCCCTTCCCCTGTCTGTATCCCATTGCAGATGCTCTGCCCTTCCCCTGTGTCTGTCCCATATCCCATTGCAGACAATCTGCTCTCCACCTGTCTGTATCCCATTGCAGGAGAAAGTGAGGACTGCAAATGCTGGCGATCAGAGCTGAAAATGTGTTGCTGGAAAAGCACAGTACGTCAGGGAGCATACAAGGAGCAGGAGAGTCTTCGTTCCTGAAGAAGGGCTCATGCCCGAAATGTCGATTCTCCTACTCCTTGGATGCTGCCTGACCTGCTACGCTTTTCCAGCAACACATTTTCAGCTCTGTATCCCATTGCAGACGTCCTTCCCCCCGCTGTCTGTATCCCATTACAGATGATTTGTCTCAATTTGACATCTTATTGAATGACTATCCTGATGCATGTGCAAACTGAGCTCCATTCCCTTCATCCTATTCATCAGTATGGATTGTAATTTGTTGATGACCTCACACAGATCCCTGAAGAATTCCACTAGTTAAAGCTTTCCAAACACAAAATGAGTAATGATCTCTACTCTGTATTTCCTGACGTTACCCAGAGCGCCCCTGCCCCTGCATAACAGCCTGGGATTGTTTTGTGTCATCCTCCTGTGCTGTGTAATTTACTGAAATGATTTGAACACTTCATTCTATTCCAGTCTAACCCCATGGAGGTGCATTATGGTCTTCCCCTGCTGTATTGTCACGGTGCTGATTGTCTGAATGGGATCGTTCTCTCCCTCTGTATCAACCTCGAGAGGTGAATTAACAGAACAACGTGTGAGGCAGGAGCAGCAGTTGACCATTCGAAAGCTCCAGCCTGCTGCTTGATTTAGAACCATCATGGCTGGTCTGATTGTAGATGAACATCCTTTTCCTGTCTGTTCCCAATAAACATTGTCTCCCCTGTCCATCAAAGATCAGTCAAGGTCAGCCTTGAATATCCTCAATGACCCAGACTTCACTGTGCCCGGGGGATGAGATCGCCATAGATCACACAACCCAAAGCAGAAAGAAACAACGTTATCTCAAATGGAAATAGGAAACCCCTTTCATTTCAAGGCGTGTTAACCTCACAGTAGGTCTTTTCAACAACAAGGGCACAGCAAATAGGAACAAACATAGACCATTCAGCCCCTCAAGCCTATCCCACAGCCCCATTGACTGTTCAGTCATGTATTTATAAAACTGGCTTCTACTGCACCACTGGGAAAATAATCCTGACACCTGAAGGTCACACAGCATAGGAAATTGGAATTAGGCCATTTCGCCCATCAGGTCTACTTTGTTGTTTGATCCTGTCTCGTGTGTTTCTCAACGCATTTTTCCCGCCTTCTCACTATAACTCTTTTTCGCCGTTTTGATCTAACCTTTGTCTTAAAGACGTGCGTCTATGCCTCTATATGTATGTGTGTGTGATTGTGTGTGTGTGTATATATATATATATATATATATATATATATATATATATATATATATATCTATCTGTGTAAACCTGTTAAATGGCAGGAGACAGGGTAGTCGTGGATGATTGTTTTTCGAACTGGAAGCCCGTGAGCACCGATTATCCACAGGCAAAATTGTTGGGTTGACTTTTGTTTGTCATTTATATAAATGATTTACATGAGAATTACAGAAGGTATATTTTGCAACTTTGCGGATGACATCAAGTTTGGCTGGATAGTGGACAGTGTTCGTGTAATACTGAAAAATTGAAGATTACAAAGTGATCTTCTTTAATTAAGTCAATGATTCATACAGCTGTAAAACAGGGAAACAGACGCTTCAACTCGTTCATGCTATCCAAACATTCTAAATTAATCTAGTGTCATTTGTCAGCATTTGGCCCATATCCCACTCTTCATATAACCACTACGTTGCCTTTTAAAGGCTGTAATTGGTCATGCCCGACCAGTTCCTCTGGCAGCTTATTCCATAGAAGCACCATCGTCTGCAGGGAAAAAAAATGTTGCTCTTCATTGCCATTCAAATCTTTCTCTTCCCACTTTAAACCTATGCCTTCTAGTTTTAGACTCTCCTATCGTGGGGGAACGAACCTAGACCACTCACCCTATACATGTCCTTCATAATTTTATAAACCGCTAGAAAGTGAAAATTTGACTACAATCAAGACGATTGGCTGTGATTTCAGTCATCCTGTGTCTAAATTCTCAAATTCAGTTGTCGTACTTCTTCCTTCTCCATCAAGGCACGATTCCAAACAACTTTTTCAGACATAGTATGAAACAGCTGTATGGGATTTGAAACCAGACATTTTGGCGCTGTGTTAGGGACACTACCATCATTAGCAGTTGCCCGTAAGGCTGCAACATGATTCTCCTGTGTGTTTCTTCCTCTGCCTGTTCTAACAAGCTGTGACACACCTCCACAGGCCATAAATACACACCTCCTTCTCCAGAGATAGGGACACTACCATACGTTCTTAGACTGGAATCGAATCCAGAGATTCGGATTAGAAATGTGATCACCACCCACTACACTTAGCCTAAACCATGCCCAGATTTTGGGTCTTATTTTAAGTATATGCGCTTATTAAATTCTGGTTAACATTACCAAAATATATTGGGGACATTTCTTATTGAAAAAAAAAGTACAAGTTATTAGCCTCAACTATTGGATGTTGAGTGCATTCGCCGTGCCATTGAGATAAACTTTAATTGCTTGGGTATGATTTCCGGTTTCAATGGCTATTATCAGTCTTCTGCTGAAGTAGGGGAAGAAACCCTGAAACACACTCTGTCCTACAACTCACTGGGCTGAAGTGTGGCAGATGGAGTTTAACTTGGATAAATGCGAGGTAAAATAAATAAGGGAAGGGCGTATACAATTTAATGCTGGGTTTTGGTGGTTATACAGAAAAGAGGAACCCAGGGCGCAGTTTAATTCTTTGAAGGTTATGGTGCAGGGTGTTTAAGGTTACTTCATTGCTCAGACCTTTGAGATTAGAAGTTGAGAAGTCATGCGGAGATTGTGCAGGACATTGATGAAGACTCTTCTGTTGAATTGTGTGCATTTCTGTTATAGGTAGGAGATTATTAAGCTGAAGAGGATTCAGAAGAGATTTACCAGGATGTCACCAGGCACACCTCATCTTCTGCCTCAGGAGACTACAAACACACAGCATGAACACTGGATTCGCTAATTTACAAATCTCCCCTCGCCCACCCAGTTCCCAGATCCAACCCTCCTACTCAGTTCCGTCCTCTCGAGAGAATCTACCTGTCCAACTTCCTTCACACCATCTGCTCCACACTCCCCACCGACCTATCATTATCACCTCTTACCATCACTTACCTATCGCTTACCTTTCCCCCAGCCTCACCCGATCACCTATTTTCTCTCAGCCCCCTTCCCCCTCCCCATTCTTGAAGAAGGGTCCTGCCTGAAACGTTGACTCTCTTGCACCTCGGATGCTGCCTGACTTATGTGCCTTTTCCACCACCTTGCTTTATGTGCACTGAATTCTCTAGACTCGGCACTCCCCATTGTCTCTTAAGTACAACTTTCTGTTAATAACCGCATGTAGTTTTAGGGACATTTTCTTCTCAGATTATGGACGATTAAAGTTCTCTCAACGTTTTACTCATATTGTAATGCCTGATCAGTCATCACAGAATGTATGTTTCAATTTATAAACAGAAAAGCATGGTTATATTCTGATAAACCTCTGGCATTGCTCTCATATGCAAAGCAGATTGAATGGTTGCACACCGTTTGTTCCCTCAGTCACCCCCACATATCCCATCCAGAATGTGTAAATTGTAATGATAATTTTGAATTTTAGTAAGAAGTATTGCATTAAAAGGTTTGAACTGGAGCTAGTTGTTCAGCAACTGTGATTGACATCAGTCTCCGTGGATCCCAAAGATGTCACTGGAGACTTTTCCTCTTCTATTCATTAGGTACTCGGTTCAAACCGTTATGCGATAGTATCAGCGGGAGCATCACCTACAGCACTAACAGGGATCGTCAGCTCCAGGGAGAGGAGGAGAAGAAATCAGAATTTGGGAACAGTAGGGTGGACTGTTCTAACAATAGATCAGAATCTGAGAACATTAGACTGGAATGTTCCAATAATGGATCAGAATCTGAGAACATTAGACTAGAATGTTCTAACAATGGATCAGAATCTGAGAACGTTGTCTTGAAAATTGTAACAATGGGTCAGAATCTGAGAACATTAGATTGGAATGTTCCAAAAATGGACAGGAATATAGCCGAGGGTCTTTACTGGTTTCTCAGCCTTGGATGTCGTTAGCATTTTGGATTTAAGATGTACTGATTATTATTCAAGATGGTTACTATCCCATCCTCGCTATAATTGGTGCTCCTGGCAAGTCATTCTATCTGTTCATTAAGCCAGGTTGGACTGAATTGCTACTCATATTATTTAAAATGGAGAAAGGAGGATGTCAACATTTTCAATTCCAATGAAATATTCCATTCCTCACAAATTATAACGAGCAAATTACTCACCAATATGTGAGGAGGAACCAGACTGTTCTCAAACTCCATAATCCTTCCAGCCCTGCACAGTTCAACATTTCTATATCCTCCCGACTCACTAATTCTGTCCAATATCATCATAAAATCCCAGTCTCTTCCTCAGCCTCAGTGCAACTTCTGAATAAACCATCAATTGTGCACTTGGTAAATCTGGATGCAACTTATCAAGTCCCTTCTAACCACGTGTCAAGTACAGAATAATTGGACTTGAGTATGTTGAACTTGTTCACTGCACAGTATCTGTCAGACAGGCAGACACTGTATACTACTTAAGTCATTGACACATAATCTAGATGGAGAGAATAATAATCTCTTGACATCTCATGATTGAAATTGATGTAATCGAAATAAAACTCTCATTTGCGAGAAAAATAAAAACACCTGCATGCTTCATGTCCTTCAGAGAAGTCAATGGGTTATCATTCCCCAATTACGTCTGTGCAAATCCATATCAATGCGTTCTACTTTTTACTGTCCTGTGGGACAGCTGAATAAGCACTCAGTTCAAGATCCATATAACCTGCTGGCCTCGCCATGGCTGCACACATCCCATGAGGGAAGAACAATAGTAAATGTAGCTCCCTTCCGGTACCTGTTTTCATTATTCCTAAACTTCATTTCCATTCAGGTAGGTTACCACCCCCCCCTCCCATGTCCCAATTTCTGACTGACTCTCTCCCCAAGAGTGATGTATATCTCCTCTGGTGCTGGTTTTACTGATGCTGATATATAAATGTAAGGAACTTTTAAATTCCACATCAGTGGCAGTACATTGAGATGGAATGGGTATTTACGTTATAATAAAGATACGGAGACCGGTAAGTGAGGGAAAGGAATTATTGTGATCATCACTGAGAGTGTGGTTGTGGCAGTATTTGGGGTATTGTGGACAGATTTCTCTCCTTTAAAAGGAATAATCTCATTGCAACAGAGACAGTGTAAAGGAATTTTACCAGACTAATCCCTGAGCTCATGGTAAAACAGGAGTGAGTGAAAGTTAATCGGTAGCACTGGCAGAGAATAAGATATCATTGCATTGAAACTTGATTGTGATGGACAATCATTCCTTATGTTCTTCACAGGTACTGATAAGACGATAAACACCATGACTTGTATTTGTTATTTTACTCGGGGTGTATGATGCTGGATATTTAATTGCCGCTGCGGATAAAATCTTCAATCAAATCCTGCTTTGAAATCAGGGTCAATCCATCTTTCCTGAGCATGTCAGTTAACCCCTTTTGTTAATGTTAATAGGTGATGGTGTCTGTGTGAAGAGTGTCTTCCTATCACAGTGGGTAGAGAATGCCATAAATTCTCAGGTCTGGAAAGTTAGGGGAGCTAGATCACTGCAAGCATTTAAAAAGGAGATAGATGGATTTGTGAACTGTCAGAGAGCTGAGGGGAGGGAATAATTGGGTTTTAAAGAGGAGTTACTGCCAACAGTAAGTCAGCCATGATCACATACAATAGCGTGAACATCCGAATTAGCTACTCCTGATCTTATCTTCTCATATTCTGTCTTTGCAAAATTAATGGTTGCAATTTTCCTAGAGGCGCTGTTATTGACTGTTGAGGACAGTGAGAGAAAAGTATTTTGTGAATCTCTGTGGAACTAAAGACATAAAGTCAATTCGTATCAGCAACAACGTAGTATTTGAAAGTGTACCTAGATTAACCATTGCTTTTTTTGATGGTCCAGATAATTTCATACCAAAGAAAACAAAAACAAGGTCAAATGTGGAAATTTGTAAGGTAAAGGAGAATTTATTGTAGGGAAAAAGGAAATCTCAGAAAAACTAGCCAGCTACATTGTCTCTGTCGTCATGGGGAAATCTCCAGCAAATATCCAAGGAATAGCAAGTGATCACATGGGACCTGTGGAACTAAAGACATAAAGTCAATTCGTATCAGCAACAACGTAGTATTTGAAAGCGTACCTAGATTTACCATTGCTTTTTTTTGATGGGCCAGATAAATTCATATCAAAATGTCAGAAATAGAACAGCACACTAACTGAACTGTCGATGACTGTGTTTTATTTTCCTGTAGATCCTGCAAAGGCCATAAGCCATTGTAGATAAGAGGAAGGTAGTAAACATGATCCAACTATATATGCAGACAAGAAGAGATAATGCAGAGGACTGCAAAACAAATAATTTGACATCTGTAGTGAAGCAGTTGGAATCTACTATATAAGAGGATATTGGGCATTTAGAAATGAACAGCAACATTGCAGAGAATCACTATGTATTTCTTACGGAGAAATCATACCCAAAAAACTTCGGAATTGTTTGAAGTTGTTTCTTGCAGCATAGACAATGGACAACCAGCGGAAGTGGTGTATTTGGATTTTCAGACGTCTTTCTGCAAGAAATCACACAGTGAGTTCGTAAATGCAATTTACGTGAATAGTATTTGGAAGAATGCATGTAATTGGAAAGTTAAAGTTAGGTTGGCCTTCGTTTAAGGGAATCTGAATATAGATCTAAAGACGTAATTAAGCAGTTGCATAGAGTGTTGGTGAGAGTATACTTGGACAATTGTGTACAATGTTGGTGACCAGAGCTGAAAATGTGTTGCTGGAAAAGCACAGCAGGTCAGGCAGCATCCAAGGAACAGGAGATTCGACGTTTCAGGCATATTGGTGGTTGGTGTTGGTGACCACTCTAAGAAAGTGAATACTGATCACGGACAGTAATGGACATTCTCCAGATTAATCCCTCAGATGGCAAGATTTTCTGATGGGGGGATGTGTCTTGTGACATCCCCACTTTCAAAGAATGAGAGGTGATCACAATGAAATTTAGAAAATCTACGAACCATGTGACAAGGTGGAATCAAACAGAACGTTGCTCTGGCTGTCTACTCTGCACTTAAAGCAAATAATGGCAGGATAAGGGACAGGCCATTTAAGACTGCAATAAGGAGGAAATTCTTCATTCAGAGTGGATTGACGCGTGCAGGGCCATGGAAACCTGCTGGCAGGGCAAGATTAGGCAGAATCCCCAGATATTCTACACGTATGTCATCAGTAACAGAATAACCAGGGAACAGGTAGGACT
The DNA here is from genome assembly GCF_020745735.1 of Hemiscyllium ocellatum. NCBI lineage: Eukaryota > Metazoa > Chordata > Chondrichthyes > Orectolobiformes > Hemiscylliidae > Hemiscyllium > Hemiscyllium ocellatum. The sequence continues at coordinate 24,544,148 of NC_083446.1, forward strand.
TGCCAAGTTGCATCCAAACTCAACTTTAGATTAGATTACTTACAGTGTGGAAACAGGCCCTTCGGCCCAACAAGTCCACACCGACCCGCCAAAGCGCAACCCACCCATACCCCTACATTTACCCCATTATCTAATGCTATGGACAATTTAGCATGGCCAATTCACCAGACCCGCACATCTTTGGACTGTGGGAGAAAACCGGAGCACCCGGAGGAAACCCACGCAGACCGGGGAGAACGTGAAAACGCCACACAGTCAGTCACCTGAGTCAGGAATTGAACCCGGGTCTCAGGCGCTGTGAGGCAGCAGTGCTAACCACTGTGCCACCGTGCCGCCCACTGTGCCACCGTGCCGCCCACTTCGTGAGAGAAGGCTGTTTGTGTGACTGGAGATCAATGTCCCCTGGTGTACTGCAGAGATCAGTGTTGTGTCCCTTATTATTTTTGGTATTTATAAGTGATTTGAATGTGAAGTGGGTAGGGGGAGTGTGATAAGCAAGTCTGTGTTGGAAACAAAGATTGACGGGGTGGTTGGCAATGAGGAGGAAGGCCTTATATTCCAGGAAGATACTGGCGGATTGGTCAGATGAAAATGATCAATCTCAGATGGAATGTAACCCCGATAAATATGATGTGATGCACTTTGGAAGATGGAACCAGATAGGGGAGAATTCAATGAATGGCTGCAGACTAGATAGTATGGAGGGTGCTTCTCCACACATGCTTGAACGTGACTGGATATGATCATTGATGAGTTAAGCAGGACCGTAGATATAGCCTTTGTTCACTGAACCAAATATTATAAGAGGTATATAGCACTTTGTTAAGGCCAAATTAAATACTTTGTGCAGTTCTGGCAGCCATATTACAGGAAGGATGTGATTGTATTGCAAGAGGTGCAGAGGAGATTCACTGAGATGTTCCCGAGGATGGCGAGGATGTGGAGAGAGGCTGGATAAGCTCGAGTTGTTTCCCTTGGAGCAGAAAAAGTTGCTGGGTACGTAATTCAGGTTTAAGATTACAAGGGGCATGGACAGGGTGAACAGACAGCAGCTGTGCTTTTGAGTCAAAGTGTCAGCTTCCTTAAAGTCTGAAACCAGGGACTGGAGAATAGAGAACAGAGAGACATGAATCAACTACTTCACTTCTGTCTTCACAGAAAAAGGCATAAACAAAGCTTTCCCAGCAATACGAGAAAACCTGAGACTGAGGAGAAAAGGATATCGTATGAAATTAGTAAATAAACTAATTTGGGAAAATTAATGCAACTGAATATATGGGCATAGAAAAAAATCAACACAGATTGATGAAATGGGAAACATATTTGAGAAACGGACTGGCAGATTAATTACAGAAAAGCAATAGAAGAACTAAAATTAGATTTTCAGCAAGATTTCTAATAGAGTCCCTTTTGGCTAAGATCAAGTGTCTGTTCATATCAGGACGGGTGTCGAGTTGACAGTCATCAGAGCTCGTCGAGATCATTTCTGGATCATGATTGGACGTTGGAGGATCGTTTGGTTGGGCTGTCCTCCTCCTGGTGGATCTTCATGCTGGATTTGGCCTAACGTTAATTCAGGGACCAGCCAAGCTAGGAGTTTTGGCTTCAGCATCAGTCCGCAGACCAGGACAGGACATTCGCAACACAGTCAGGGTGAGTGTGAAGAAGGTGGAGGATTGTGCACCTGTTAATCGGATGGTGTTCGCGTGGAAGATTTTGCTCGAGTGCTGTGGGTTTGAAGCAGCCAATGTGTGCTGTATGTAGGACTTTCCTGGGGCAGGCGATTTCGTTGTGACGTTCAGGAGCATGAAGCACTGCGAGCAGCTCCTGAAGGTCTTCAAAGAGAAGGAAGGAGAGCTTCTGTTCTCCATCTTGTCAGCTGTTGCGTGTGCGTGCTGCACAGAGCAGTCGGGTTGTTACGATTCAAATATACAACCCCCACGTTCCAGCAGCTGATGTCCTCACCTTCCTAAGAAGATATGTCCAGGTTGAGGCAGAAAGTACTGATGTGGTTGACCCTTTCAGGATCTGGACCAGCAAGCGGCAGGTCAGGGTAACCCTGAGGGTCGGTGCCAGTGGGATCATCCTCTACCCACCCTCCAGCTTTGCAATGGGAGAGAGCAGCTTCGTGATCAGTCTGAAGGGAATAATGGTGTTGAACGTGGAGCTATAATCAATGACCAGGAATCTAACGTAGGTGTCCTTGTTGTCCAGATGTTCTAGGGATATGATTCCCGCTATGGACCCATTCCACTGGTAGGAAAATTGTCGGGGATCGAGGCAGGCTGGGAGACTGGAACTGATGTGGGCCATGACTAGCCTCTCGAAGCACTTCATGCCGCCCCTCAGTGACCTGCGCTCGAATGAGAAATGTCCCAGCTTATCCAACACCTCTCTATGACTCAGATCCTTGAGTCCTTGGGACATCCTTCAAAAGTTTCAGTTTAATACCATCCTTCCTGTAGCAAGGTGACCAAAACTGAACACAATGTTGAACTTGGAATTATTTGCAACTGTAAGTTTTCTTTTTTTCCTTTTCTTTTTTTTCCATAGTGAAGAGGAGTTATCAATTAGACTTTTTTTCTTTTTTTCTTTTTTTCGTGTGTGTATGTAGGTGTGAGACACAGTAAGAGACACAAGGTGTACGAGTCTTCAACTGCAAGATTTAATCTGCTGCCAATGGTTATGCCGCTGTGATATTATTTTATTACTTGTGTTATTCTGAAATCTTATTATTCATTAAATCTTCTGATCGCAATCCCCTCGGGTGAACGTCCTGCTGACTGCTTGAATTTGAATCAATCTATTTTGTTTGGGCAGATGTTTTGAGGCCGCTGCATATCAGAGAACAGGAAGAGATGATGGATGTTTGTGCAGTGTATATCCTTTATTGTGGGTCAGAGTACCTCAGAATTGTTGCATCACAGGAGGAAACTATTCAGCCCATTGTATTTCCATGAACATAGAACATTATAGCTCAATACCTGCAACATCCTTCAGCACTACCCATATCTCAATCGACCTTACTATGAACTGTAAATTTACTATCTCATTCTTTCATTCCCTCATTAAGGTCATTTTCAAAAAGACAACAACAGTCACCCAAAAACAGACTTTTACAGTATACCACTAGCGACTGAACTCGAGGATGAACATTCCCCATCAAACACCACCCTCCGTCTTCTTTCAGCTAGCCAATGTCTGATCCAAACCGCTAAATCAACCTCAATTCCACGTCTCTGTATTTTCTGGGAGAAAGTAAAGACTACAGATATTTGAGGTCAGTGTCGAAAGTGTGGTGCTGGAAAAGCACAGCAGGTCAGGCAGCATCCAAGGAGCTAGGAGAAAGTGAAGACTGCAGGTGCTGGAGACCAGAACACTGATTCCTGATGAAGGACTTAAAAATGAAACATCGACTCTCCTACTCATTAGACGCTGCCTCATCTGTTCTGCTTTTCCAACGCGACACTCTCCATATTTTCTGCAATAGCCTAACACGGGGACTTATAAAATGTTTTACTGAAATCCTTATACCTCAGTTTACCCTACTCCAACTGTTTGGTCACATTCTCAATGAACTCAGTAAGATTTGTGAAGCATGACATACCCTTCACAAAAGCTTGTTGACGATCCCTAATCAAACGATTCCTTTCTAAATTATAATAAATCCTATCTCTTATAACCGTTTCCAACACTTTATCCATAATCAAAGTAAGCCTGGTATATAATTATTAGGGTTGTCTCTTCTCCATTTCTTGAACAAAGTGACATTTGCTACCATCCAGTCCTCTGGCACTATTCCTGCAGACAATTGTAATGTAAAGATTCGAACCAATGGTTGTGTAACCTCCTCCCTAACTTCTCAGAGAATCCTAGGATTAATCCAATCTGGCCAAGGGGACTTATCTATTTTCACACTCTATAGAATTTCTAATATCTCCACCTTACGAACCTCAATCCCATCTAGTCTAATAACCTTTACTCCATATAGGCCTCGACAGCATTGTCTTTCAATTGTGAATACTGATTCAAATATTTATTTAGTGCCTGTCCTATCTCCTTGGACTACACACACAACTTCACAATACTGTCCTTGATTGGCCCTAATCTAGATTTGGTCATTCTTTTATTCGTGACATACTGCTAGAAAGCTTGAGGGTTTTTCGAGTTCCTACTTGCCAAAGACTTCCCTTACTCTCTCTTGGCTATTCTTATCTCTTTCTGTAAGCCCTTCCAGGATAACTTGTAACTCTCAAGCATCCGAACTGAGCCTTCACGTTTCATCTTTACATAAGCCTCCTTCTTCCTCTTGACAAGAGATTCAACTTTTTTAGTAAAGCACAGCAGCCTCACTCGACCACTTCCTTCTTTCCTGACATGTATAAACTTATCAAAAACACACAGTAGTTATTGTTTGAAAAAGCTCCACATTTAAATTGTGCCCATCCCCTGCAGTTTTCTTCCCAATCCTATGTATCCTAAAACCTTTCCTAATCGCATCGTAATTGTCTTTCCCCCAGCTAAAATACTTGCCCTGCGGTGTAGACCTGTCCCTTTCCATCACTAAGGATAAGATAAATGAATTGTAGTCACTATCAGCCAAGTGTTCACCTACCTCCAAATCTAAAACCTGGTCTGGTTTATAACCCAGTACCAAATCCAATTTGATCTTGTACCTTGTTGGCCTATGTACATACTGTGTCAGGAAACCATTCTGCACACATTGGACAAAAACTGACCCATATAAGGTAATTGAACTGTAGCGTTTCCAGTCACTAATTGGAAAGGTAATGTCCTCCATAACAACTACTCTGTTATTTTCGCTCCTATCCAGTATCATCTTTGTAATCCTTACTCTACACCTCTGAAACTTTTCAGAGGGCTATAGAGAACTGACAACAGGGTGACCCCTCCTTTTTCATTTGTAACCTCTTCCCATACTAACTCAGTAGACGAGTCCTTATCAAACATCCTTTCTGCCAACGTAATATTGTCTTTGATTAACAATGCCACCCCTCCCACCCCCGCCACTTTTAGTACCTTGCTTGTTCTTAATGAAGCATCTAAACCCCGGACCCTAATGATCAGTCCTGTCCCTGCTCTATCCATTTCTCCAAATTTGCCACAAAATTTGTGAAAAGATTTGTAGTTCAGGTGCTCATTGTTGTGATTCTGTTCGCCAAGCTGGGAATTTGTGTTGCAGACGTTTCGTCCCCTGCCTAGGTGACATCCTCAGTGCTTGGGAGCTTCCTGTGAAGCGCTTCTGTGATGTTTCCTCCGGCATGTGTAGTGGTTTGTCTCTGTCGCTTCCAGTTGTCAGTTCCAGCTGTCTACTGAAGTGGCAGGTGTATTGGGTCCAGTCGATGTGTTTGATGATAGAATCTGTGGATGAGTGCCATGCCTCTGGGGAGTGATTGGAGGGATGTTAAACGAGGGTGAATTGCATAGATCAGAAGACAGCATGAGGGGAGATAGACAGGGACAGACAGGAAATGGAAGTTTTATTTAGAAATTCTCACGGGGTGCAAGGCGTTTATCTAGTGCCATTCCCTGTGAGCACTGTGCGGATACTGGCTGTGGTTCCAGAGCATTTATTTTCAATAATATCACAGAGCTGAGTTGCTGACAGTTAAACAGAGTCCAAAAGGCCAAGTGATTTTTTTTAAATTAAGAGGGTGGTTTATTTAAACAGACTGGGTGAACAGCAGTAGGAACTGAGAATCGTGCTCGATACTGAGATACTGCACCAGAGAATCTCAATGAGGTGGATTATTGACAAAGGGGAAATCAGCATCTCAGCTGAGCGCAAAATGACGATTGAGAAAGATTGCACACCACTTCCGCGGTTTTGCAATACATATTTCAATTTATGTAGCTCAATATCATGATTGTATCTTATTTCTTTGTACTTCTATTAGTTTACATGGACAGAAAATCATTTTGTCCCCGTATTTTGTGTTCAATCAACAAATTTTACTCCTCATTCCTCACTTTAGATGCATCCTTGAGTCTGTTCTTCATATGAGTTATAAAGAATAACATTCCAATACTGATGACTGAGGAATATTATTGTCCCTCCCTCCTGTCTGAACTGCCATGTCCCCCAATCCTCTCTGTTTTCTGTCTCCTCCACAATGCCATAATCACACTGTAATTGAAGTCCAGTAAATGACATTTCATCACAGTTCACTAACATCGATCACATCAATAGCACAGGCCTCTTCTGCCTCTCTCCGATACTGGAATAACAATCTGAATTGCATTTGTCACGTTCAATTCTCTGTTAACATAACCATGCCATTTGTCTGTTACAACCCCACGTTTCTCAGACACACATTCCCCTCAGATAATGAACTATAAAAATTGTCTCAATATTTATTTGAAATTATGATACTTGATCAATAGTTCCAGGATATATGTTTCTATTTATAATCAGAGACGCATGTTTAAGTTCTGATAAACTTATGGCATTACTCCTGTATCCAAGTCAGATTGAATGGTTACACTCAATTGATCTACCAGCCTAAAGATTTGTTCCATCAGTCACCCTCACATAGCCCATCCAGAATGCGAAAGTTTGAATCGTTGTTTTAAATTTGAATAAAACAATATTGTATTGAAAGGTGTTGGCTGGAGATATTTGTTCAGTGACTGTGATTGATGTCAGTCTCCATGGATCCGAGATGTGTCACTGGAGGGTTTTCCACTTCTATTAATTAAGGATTCGGTTCAATGTGTTATCCCAGTATGGGCGGGAGCATCAATGACTGGACTAACAGGGATCAGCAGCTCGAGAGACGGAGGAGGAGAGATCAGAATCTGAGAACATTAGACTGGAATGTTCCATTAATGGATCAGAATCTGAGAACATTAGACTGGAATATTACAACAGACAGGAGTTTATCCTTGGGTCTTTACTACCTTTCTCAGCCTTGGATATCATTAGCATCACGGATTGAAGATATCCTTTGGATTATACAAGGTGGTTATTATTCCATACTCGGTACAGTTGGTGTTCCTGGTAAATCATTCCATCTGACCAATAAATTGAGTTTCACTGAATTGCTGTTCATATTCAAATTTTAAAATTTGGAAGTCATCATTTTCAGATCCAGTCAAAAATGTTATTCCTTACTGATTATAACTGGCAAATTACTATCCACAACTTACTCAACAATACGTGAGGAAAAACCAGACTCTTCTTAATCACCATGATCTTTTTTCTCCATTCATATTTACATTTCTACATATTCTCCCCACTCACCAATCCTTCCCAAGACCACTATCAGGATATTTCAGTCACATTCTCAGCCTCAATGCAACTGCTGAATAATCCCTCGTCTGTGCCTTTGGTAAATCCAGATATAACCGTTTCAAGTTCCTTCTAACTATGCTTACGTCACAACATATTTCCACTTGAGATGGGTAATTTGTCCTCCCTACAGAATCTGTCAGATGGATAGACATTGCACGGTGGTCAAGTCATTGACTCATAATCAAGAGGCACAGAATAATAATCTTTTGGTGTCTCATGAAGGAAGTTGATGGAATGCAAATGAAATCATCACCACTTGTTATAAACAGAAGCCTATCTGTTTGCCTCATGTCCTGTAGCGAAGGCAATGGGTTATCCTTCCATGTTCACGTCTCTGCGTGACTGCAAACCCACAGCAATGTGGTTTACTCTTTATTATGCTGTGCAACAGCTGAATCAGCCACTCAGTTCAAGATCAGCATAACATGCTGGCCCGACTAGGGCTGCACACATCCCGTGAGAGCAGAACAACAGGAAGGATAGGTCCCTTCCTCTGCCTGATTTCCATGTTCTTGCAAGTAATTTCCATTCAGGTAGGTGACCATTCCCTGTTTCAAATGTATTATTTCGGATTAAGTCTCCCTCTGAACGTGATATACATCTCCATCGACACCTCTGGTGATGACTTACGCAAAGATGGAGGAAACTTCGAAATTCCACATCATTCGCAGTGTAGTGAGAAGGAATGATTTTTTTATACCACAGGAAAAAAGCTGAGACAGCTAAGTGGGGGAACAGAATTAGTGTGAACAACCCTAGAGTGTTGTTGAGATAGTATTTGGCGTATTGTGCACAGATTTTCTCTCCTTCATAAAGTTTCACCAGACTAATTGTTGGGATGATTGTACCATCGGGAGTGCATGAGGATTAATCTATAGCGCTTTGAAGAAAAAGAGATTATTGCATTGAACCTTAAGGCGATGGACAGTCACTCATTACATTACAAACAGAACTAATACGGTGATAAATTCCATGCTTTTTTTACTAGCTTTACATGATTCTTGATGGCTTAAATGTCTCTGAGAACGTTCCTCTCACTCCACACCACTCTCCATTTCGATTGAGAGAGAGAGGCCAGTCTTCAACAAAACTTTTCCAACATTAATACAGTGCATTTGGTCTGTGATCATACATAGAACTTCACGTTATCCACCATCCCGACAGGACCCACAATGCCTTCACTCTAAAACAGTTAACTAGCCCCAACAGCTTCTGACCCCCACGGAGAACATGGGTCTGTCTTCTTGGAGATGGAAGATGCCTCCTTGACGCTTGGCACAAAACATTTGGCTTCCTTCCTCACTGCCTCGAGGGGTGAATGGTCACCTCCTGGTTCTCTAGAATAGGTTTAGGGGTCTTACTGGACTCTGTCTGTTCCTGTTTAACAGCTCAATGTACTGACCCTACCCCTCATCGCCTGTAAAACAGGCAGGAAGATTGAATGGGCTGTCCCTCCTCTTCTCCAGTCATTTCGATGGGCTGAATGGTTTCCACATATCCATGTAACCAGCTTGAGATACTGAATGAGCTCCTCTTTTAACAGTGGAAATGTGCAGTGTCTGGCCGTGCTGTGACATGAATGTTACCGACATTTGAACAGCACTAACGTGAATGTTGTTTAGGTCTTGCTGAATATGGACACAGACCGGTTCAGGAGCTGAGGGGGGACAAAACGTTCTGAATATTGTGTGATCTTCAGTGATCACTCTGCTTCTGATTTTGTGTAGATGGAGGCACCGGGAGTGGGGGCACAGAGACGTTGACGAAGAAGCTGAAGATGTTAGTGCTCAGGAAGTTAATCTGAGGATCTCCTGAGGAGATTGTCGACCACTGACAACGATCACCTTCCTTTGTGCTCTGAAGGACCCCAACCAGTGGGAAGGTTATATATGATTCCCATGAAGCTCAAAAAGTAGGTGGTCCCGATAACATCCTCAGTCAACTACTGCGTTGATATCAACGCCATTCACTTTTTCCTGAGCCCCTGTGTTCACCTCTTGTTCATATCAATAGGTGACGACGTATGTGTAGAGAGTGTTTTCCTCTCAAAGAGGGTAATCAATGTCAGGAATTATCTGGACTAGAGAGTTAGGGGAGCTACATCACGGAATGTAAGTGAAGAGATGGTACATGGTTTTTAGACCTGTCAGAGAGCTGAGGGGTGTGAAGAACTGGACATTAAGGAGTAGTTAATGCTAACAGTAGATCCGCCATGATCGTATACAATGGCTTAACTGCCCGAATTACCTATTCCCGTTCCTTATGTTTTCATTTTCTGTAATTTCAAAATAAACAGCTTTAATTTTCCTGGATGTTATGTTATTGCATGTTGTAATCAGAGAGAGCAAAGCACTTTTGATTCATCTCTGAGTTAGGTATGGAGCTTTAATCATAATGAATCCTGGCCTAGACCAAGACCAACAAATGTAGCACAAGTTGCAGAGAGGGGGCACTCTGTAAAGAGACAAGAGGCGTATTTCGAACCCAGCCTGGATTTCCAAATAACGTTTTACAATCCGTACCAATCTGCGTGTGTCAGTTGTGAGGGATTGCCTGAGATCTTGTGTTACTGTGGATCAGGTATTTGGAGCAAGTGACCCCCATCTGCACCTTGCAGGAGCTGTGAGAGGCTGAATGCACCATAGTAACACGGGACTGTGGAACAAGAGTGGGACATCAGGCACTTTGTCACTACTCCACCACACATTATGATCTGATTATGGTCTCAGCTGCACTTTTCTGTCAGTGTACCATTTTCCTACATTTATTTGTCTTTCAAATGTCTAACAGAGACAATTTTGAACAAATGGAAATATCCAGGCATCACAAATCTGGGGAAGGAATTCACACCTTAACAACCCTATGAGAATCTCTTGTTTGTGTTCTGATCAATGTTGGAGGGTCACTCATATCTTTTCCCACTCCTCTATTAGTGAAATCAAATTTTAAATGTAACCAGTTGAGTGCTGTGTCCAATGATATAGGTATCAGACTGGGTACTTTTCAAGAAAAATCTGAGACACAGAAAGTTCAACTCTGCACAAAGGTTAAAATGATAGAGTGTCTCAAATGTTTTTTTTCTGCCTTTGAAGTTGTTCTGCTCACACAAATGTCTCGGAATGCGGATTTCTTCGTGGAATAGTTGGATTTGGCTGAATTCACTTTTCTTCAAGCTGTGCAGAGATTCCTATGAATCCTCATCAGGAGTCCTCCACGAGTTGTAAAGATGACTCAGGGATTTTCTGTTCTCACACATTGTTTCCAGGCAGAACACAGTCAGAGAGAGAGACCAGTTGGCTGCTGCTTCTGAAGCAGGTAATATTTTTCTCCCTGTCTGTGTGGAAAAATGCAATCATGTCAATTGAACAGCAAACTGGACCATGTGCATTTTCCATGTACATTTTCTATATTGGATGATCATGGGCTGTATGCTGTATGCAGCATCATTGCTTTCATGGTGTAGGGGCAGCAGTATATCTCTTTAACTGCATCGAGGGTGGATTTAGCGAACAACACATGGGTTAGGGACAGCAGTATATCTCTGTAACAGCATCGAGTGGTGGATTGAGGGAACAACACAAGGGGTAGGGACAGCAGTATATCTCTGTAACGGCTGGCAGCGTGGATTGAGGGAACAGCACATGAGCTAGGAGCAGCAGTTGGCCATTTGGCACCAACATTCAGAATGCTCATGACTGATCCGATTGTGTCTGACCATTCGTCTCCTGTCTGTTCCCAATAAACATTGACTCTCCTGTCCAGCAAAGATCAGTCGAGCTCAACCTAGAGTACCTTCATTAACCGAGTCTTCACTGCTCCCTGAGGATGAGGACACCACAGATAGCACAACAGTGAAGGGAAAGGGGCATCCTTCTTTCATTGTGGGATCCATTTATTTTTAAAAACTGTGTTAAACTCATATCAAATCACTGCCCCTGTTCGGATATAGTGGTACAATAACCAAGAATAAACATTAATCATTTTGCCATCCAATCTTTTCCCACATTACCACTGACGCTTTCCAATTAAATATGATGCTGTTGCTGTCTCAGGAAGAGAATACCTGATAGCATAACACCACACGAGCATTACAAAAAGGAGCAGAATTAGACCATTTGGCCCATCGAGTCTGATATGCCATTCAGTCATTTCTAATATGTTCCTCAACATCATTCTCCAAACTTCTACCTAGAATCCTTGACCTCCTTATACATCAAAAACTTATTTATTTGTGTCTTAATGGCTCTCGTGTCTGTGTCTTAATGTGTATTTGTGTGTGTGTGTGTGTGTGTGTGTGTGTGTGTGTGTGTGTGTGTGTGTGTGTCCATGTGCTTGTTATCTGTGTATTTGTGTGACTATGTCTGTCTGTCTTTGTATCAGCCTTTGTGTTTCTTTCTGTGTTTGTGTCTATTTGTGTGTGACGGTATATGTCTTTGTGTGCTTCTCCATGTGTGCATGCTTATCTCCTTGTATGCATTTTGCATGTTAATATATTGGGGCATTTACCAATACATCTGTGCATTTCACTGCCTGCATCTCTGTGCAATGGGGTATCTGTTCTTCTGCGAGTGAGAGTGATGAGGTTGTAACTGACAGTAGGTTTGAATTGAGAATTGCTCTTTACTGGACACTGCTCCTTATTCGGTTGGTGGGACATGGGTGTTTCAGAATCTCCACATAAGGCCTTCTGGTCCTCTTCGGTTCTCTCCAGGATCCTACCCACATGTCAGGGTAGGGGGATGAGGGAAAGGATATCCGACACTCCACCACCCGACTTGGCCCTTTCTGTCCTATTCCAGGCTGTTTCTCCTGGAATGGGAGAAAGGGAGGGAATGAGTGAGGGTGGGAGTGGATGACCCTGCTGTTCGTGCTGAGGTAGGTAAGGTGTGACATTGTGAGGTAGCCAGAGCCAGTCTGTCCACAGTGTTGTATCCATGCGGTTTTATTAGTGTGCGGGGCTGTTGCATCAGGGACAGAAAATGTGGAGGAGGGAAGGTACTGAATTCAATAATGAGAGTGATCGTGCTTGAGCCTTATTTGGAGATATAGCGTGAGCCTTGGTTGAGGGTAGGTGCTATAACAGATACACAGTGAGTGTGAGGGAGCAGTGAGAATATACGGTGACACTTATCCTGACAGAGCGGGGTGGATATTGATGCTTGTCCTGTATTGCTGGACATTTCGTCAGATCATCTCAGCATCGAGGTGAGCCTCCCCGAATGTCTTATGCAAGTCTATCACTAGTAACTACACAGGCCCTGTCCCTCAGATTCCACAGAATCAGTTTGGGTGGAGAAGCAAACTTGATGTGTTATCTATCTATCTGAACCAAAACTGTCGCGCGAATGTTTTGCATCATATGTTCTGGAATTTATGTATGCAACTGTATGCAAAGGGAAGCTATGACATACTGATATTATCGCTGGGCTCTTAAACCAGAGAACCAGGTAATGTTCTGGGGACATGGATTCAAATCCTGCCGTGTCAGATTGTGGAATTTGAATTTAATAAGTATCTGGAATCAAGGGTTTATGATGATCAGGAATCCATTGTTGATTGTTGGAAAAAGTCATCTGATTCACTGATGCCCTTTAGGGAAGGAGACAGCGATTCTTACCTGGTCTGGCCTGCATGTCACTCCAGATCCAAAGCAACGCTGTTGACTATGAGCTGCCGTCAGGCATGGCTAGTAAATGCTGGTCATCCAAAGAAGCCCCCATCCTGTGAATGAGTATCAAATACTCGTGAGTTCTTCAGTAATAATGGATGGTGTCAAGTTGCATCGAAACTGAGTTGACAGAGTGACTGCTAATGTTGTGAAAAATAAATTCCATAAGTGTATATCATGTAGGTTGAAGAGTACGTTCTGAACCAAACTGGACAGCAGATTATTTCGAATTTGGTGTTGTGTGGACTAATTACTAACCTTGCTCGGAAGCAGCTTTGGTGGAATCGTGTCATAAATATGTTGCAGTTTACTTGGCGTTTGCATACAATATGGAATGTTTGAACCTTCTGGTCAAACATCATGGAAGCCCAGAGGCTAGAGTGTCAAGAGCGCTCCATTGAATTGGGAAAGTACAATATAACATTCAGTCGGAGAACTATGGTTGTTAGACTCATAGAGCCTTCCAGCACGGAGACAGGCCATTCGGCCCAAACTGGTTCATTCCGAACAAAATGTCCATTCACACTAATCCCATTTCTCTGCCATTGTCCAGTATCCTTCTAATCCTTTCCTACCTGTGTATTTGTACACACGTATTTTAAATTTTGTGAATGTATCCGCCTCAACCACTTCTGCTGGAAGCTCATCCCATACGCATACCACCTGTGTGTCAAAGAAATTGGCCCTGAGGTTCCCTTTTACTCTTTCCCCTCTGACCTTATATTGAGGCCCTCTAGTCCGTGATTGCCCAATCCTGGGGAAAAAAATAAACTGGGTGCAGCGACTCTATCTATACTATCAGATACCTCTCAGCCTCACACATGCAAAAGTACAAACTCCTATAACATTTTTGTAAATTTCTTCTGCACTCTTTCCAGTTAAATAACATCCTTCCTCGAGCAAAGTGAACAAAACTGAACATCACGCTACAAAGATGGACTCGCCAACATCTTGTATAACTGCTACAAAACTCATTAATTTCGATACTCAATGCTCTAACTGATGGGGGACAGTGTGCCAAATGCCTTTTTCACTGCCTTGTCTACCTAAGACTCCACTTACAGAGAACCGAGCAACTGAATCCCAAGGCCTCCGGTCTGGCAAGCATTCATCCACGATTTCCCTCTTCTTCCTATCATCAAGCCAATTTTGGACCTAATTTTCCAGCTCCCCCTCAATTCCATATGACCTAACCTTCCAGAGCAGCGTACCATGTGGAACCTTATTGAAGGCCTTACTGAAATCCATATAGACTATATACACAACCATGCCCTTGTCAAAGTTACTGGTCACTTCATCAAAGCAGTCCAACAAATTTGTGTGCTATGATCCCGCATTCACAAAGCCCCGTCTTTCCAAATGCATGTATATCTTCTCTCTCAGAATCTTCTCAAGTAATTTACCTGCTACAGATTTTAGGTTTACTGGTCTATAGTTCCACAGTTTTTCTTTGTAGCCCTTCTTGAATAAGGGCATTGCATTCACTACCCTCCAGGACGTCACCCGTTGGCTACCGATGATGCAAATTTACCAACCAGGGCTCCCGCTATTTCTCCCTTGTCCTCCTGCAGTGTTCCTGAATATATATGGTCAGGACCAGGAGATTTATAGAAATACTACAAAGTCTGAAAAAATGCCTACTTATTTCAGGTAAAACACCTAAGAGTGAGAAAGTGAGTTAACAATGATTAGCATAATAAATTAAAGATTATATTAATCACATGAAGTGACTTTGGAAGAATTCCAGACATTGTGGAATCGTGAGAACTCTCAGGAATTGACGATCCGGAAAAGTAAAACCATGAAACGGGTAAGGAAATCAAAAAGCAAACGTGCATGCTAACAAACAGGAACACAAAGACTGCATAAATCTATGATCTACATTTCAACGGTAAAAAATGCATTGTCAAATGTGGAAATCTGCAATCAGGAGAGATGAGTTTATTATGGATAACCGGGAAATGGCCAAGCAAATAGCCAGTTACTTTTCATCTGTTTTCATGGAGGAAGATCCAGAAAATCACCCAGAAATACGACATTATCATATAGGACTTGTGGATCGAAAAACATAAAGTCAATTTATATCAGTAACAAGGCTTTACGTGAACATGCGACTGGGTTGAGCATTGCTAACCTTGACAAACCACATGTATTTCATACCAAAATCTTCAGAAATAAATCACTAATCGAAGTGTTAATTGCGCTGTCAATGACTGTGTTCTATTTCCCAGTGCATTCTGCATAGTTTGGAAACTCTTGTAGGTAAATGCACATTAGTAAACGTGATCCAAAACAATAGATGAACAATAGGGATACTAGCATCTACAACGGGAAGAAGAGACAGTGTGGAGAACTGCAGAACAATTAACGTGACATTTGTGGGGAAACTGTTGAATTTATTATGTAGGATGTGATATTAGTTATTTAAAAATTAACAGCAATATGCATTTCTGAAAGGGAAATCATACTTGACAAGCTTTGGAATTGTTTGAAGTTGATTCTTACAGCATACATAATGGGGAACCAGCAGAATTTGCATATTTTAGATTGTCAGAAGACTTTCTATAAGGACTCACACAGTGAGTTCGTAAATGTAATGAATGTGAAGGGTATTTGGAGGAATATATGCAAGTGGTAAATTAAAGTTTGGATTGCCTTGCTTTGAGGGAGTCAGAATACAGATGTAAAGACATGTTGAAGCGGTTTAACAGCGATTTGGTGAGTCCTATACCTGGAATATTCAGTACAGTTCTGGTGACCAAATCTGAGGAAGAATATACTGACCACAGAGGAAGTTCATTGGACATTCTCCAGATTAATTCCTCAGTTGGCGAGATTGCGTAATGAAGAATCTCGGCCTGTGTTCTCTAGAGCTTCAAAGAATAAGTAAGTGGTGGGTCACTGTGAAATTTATAAAATTCACAAAACATGTGACAAGTTGGAAATTAACGGGATGTTTCTCCGCCTGTCTAATTCACATTCAAGGGAAATAATGGCAGGATAAAGGACAGAACATTTAAATCTGAAATAAGGAGGAAAGTCTGCCTGAGGGGACTAACTAACACGGGCATGGAAACCTGCTGCCGGGGCAAGATTAGGGAGAATTCCCTGATATTCTACCAGTGTGTCCAGCGGAGCAAAATAACCAGGGAACAGTAGGACTCATTAGTGACTTGCCAACTTGCATCCAAATGAACTTTAGTGGCAGGTGACAGAAGGTGGTGGTAGAAGGCTGCTTGTGTGACTGGAGACCAGTGTTCAATGGTATACCACAGCATTCAGTGCGGTGTCCCTTATTGTTTGTGATTCGGAGGTGCTGGTGTTGGACTGGGTAGACAATGCTAAAAATCGCATAACACCACATTATAGTCCAACAGGTTTATTCGGCGGCACTACCTTTCGAAGTGTTGCTTCTTCATCAAAGCGCACAATCACAAGAAGTATTGCTTCGAAAGCCAGTGCCTCGGAATAAACCTGTTGGACTGTAAGCTGATGTTATGTGATTTTCAACTTTAATATTTGTGGTATTCTTAAATGATGTAGCTGCGAATATGGACGAGGGGTGGGGTGTGTGATAAACAAGTTTGTGTTTAATACATAGATTGGCCGGTTGGTTGGCAGTGAGGAGGAAGGCTTTAAGTTATGGGAAGATACAGATGGAATGGTCAGCTGGGAAGATCAATGGCAGATGGAATGTAACCCTGAAAAATATGAGGTGATGCACTTTGGAAGAAGGAACCAGACAGGGGAGTACTCAATGAATGGCAGCACACCAGGAAGGTCAGAGGGTGCTTCTCCACACATCCCTGAATGTGATGGACAGGTTAATACACAATTTGGGAAAGCATAGGGGACTGTAAACATAACCTTGATTCACTGAGGCACAGATTAGAAGAGCTGTGCGGGAACTTTGGTGAGGCCAAGATGGAATACTGTGTGTAGTTCTGGGAATCACATTACAGGAAGTATTTGCCTGCACTGGAGGGGGTGTAAAGGAGATTCACCCGGATGTTCCCTGGGATGGAGCATATCAGCTATGGAGAGAGGCTGAATAAGCTTGGGTTGTTTAGTTTGGATGAGAGGAGGCTGAGGGGTAAGTGATTCAGACGGATAGGGTTACGAGGAGCATGGACAGTGTGGATGGACAGCAGCTGTTCCTTTCAGTCAAAGGGGTACACTTTTAAAGTGAAAGGTTTGCGGTTTAGTGGGGATCTGAGGACTGTTTTTAACCCAGAGTGTGTTGGGGTCTGAAATGCTTTTCTTGAGAGGCAAGTTATCATGGTAACCTCAAAACCATTAGAAAATACACGGTAGTGCACTTGAAATGCCTTAAGATTAATTGCTACGGTTATTGTGTCGGAAAGTGGGTCCAATGTGTTGTATTTCTGATAGTGCAGATTCTTTGCTTCTGTGATTGTATGGCTGTGGCAATCACTGAGTACCTTAAAATAGGAATTTATAGGTTTCTGCAGAATATCTGAACAAAGTTTATAAGACAGAAATTGTAATATTTTCTGAAAATATGTCAATGACAAAATCAAGGGAAAAAACGTGCCGCTTTCCTACAGTTTGACACCAGATAATTGAGGACCGGGATATAGCAGAACTATGGAGCAAATACTTCAGTTATGCCTTCACAGAAGAAAGCAAAACAAAGAAAAACTTCCTAGCAATACGAAGGAACTTTAGTCTGGTGAGAAAAAAGGAATAGAATTAAATTATCAACTAAACAGTTCAGAGAAAGTATCGGTGAAATTACTGGGCATAGATAAAGTCAGCATGGATTTATGAAATGGGAATCATATTTGAGAAAGTGGCTTTTAGCAAATTTATGTAGCAGCTATCAGTGCAATACGAGCGGAATTTCAGAAAGAGTTTTGATAAAGCCCCACACCTATTGTGCAAATTCGAGTCGTGTGGGACTGGGACTAATACATGGACAAGGTTCTGAAGGACAGAGCTGGCAGGAAACAGCGAGTAGGAATAAAACAACGTTTTTTTAATGGAAGGCTGGGAGTATATGGCAAGGATCGTGATTTGGACGCCAGCTATTACCAATAAACATCATATATTTGGTTGAGTGTCTCAAATGCAATATTCCCAAGTTTGCTGACTGAACTAAACCATGTCAGCTTGTGAGTGGGTGAGAAGGATGTAAAAAAGCTCCAAGGTGACTGAGACAAGTGCAGTGACTGGGCAAATACGTGGCGAATGGAGAGCAATGGGAGAGATCAGATGCTGTGTACTTTGATGGGAACAATAGAATGGCAGACTATCATTTAAAAGGGAGTGGTTGAAAAATGTTGCTCTATAAAGGAACTTAGGCTGCATTTTTGTTTATTTCTGTGCAGCCCTCCAAGTCCACGTCAGGCAGTGAGTTCTGAAGCCAGGAGTCAATACTGGGAATGGCATTGACACGCTGACCAATGTATATAGACCCAGTAAATGGGGAAGTGTAACATTGAAAGGAATCTGGATCTCCCTGTACACCAGTCACTGAAAGTATTATTTCTGGAGCAGGAAGCAGGTAGGAAGATAAATGCTGTATTCACCTTGATTTCAGGGTGATTTGAGTACAGGAGTAAGAGTATCTTCGTGAAGCTGTACAGAGCCTTGGTAAGACAGCATCTAGAAAATCGTGCAGCATTGTGTGCAGTTTTGGTCTCTGTTTCTAATACAGGACAAACCTGACATTGAGAGAGAGCAGTAAAGGATGACCAGAATGATTCCTGGGTTGACAGACTTGTTGTGGGATCTGATTTTGGGGGGACTGGACTTGTGTTTCATGCAGTTTAGGAAAATGAGTGGAGCTCTCAGTGAAATATATAACACTCAGATTGGGCGAGACAGATTGGAAGCAGGGATGGTTATTCCCCTGGCTCGGATGCCTAAAGCAAGGGGCCACAGTATCAGGTACAGGCAGGCCACTTTGCATTGAGGTGAGAATAATTGTCTGCACTCTGAGACTGGCGAACCAGGGGTACTCTCTCCCAGATCAGGTTGTGGAAGGCATGGCGCTGAATATAAATAAGGATTCCTGGAAATTAAATGGATAGGGAGAGAGCAGGAGTACGGTGTGAAGATAGCAGATCAGCTATCAGTCCAGGTTGTTCTCCAATAACACGGTAACTGCGTTTCTGTGCAACACCGTGTTATCCAAAATCGTGCAATATTAATAATGGGGTCTATGGAAAAAAAGAGGGTCTGGGGCGAATCCCCAAAAAATATCAGTAAAAACCAAAAATTAAATTTGTTCTAACGCACACACTAGGACAGTCTAAATAAATATTAAAATCACGTGTTGTAATGGAACAATGCTGTAAATGTAACACTTTCACACTACAATCACTCACTGGAGCACTGTACCTTTCACCAGAAAGCACGTGGGGGCGACTGACCACGTGATGCCGATGGGGAATTCCAGGTCTCCTCAAGATTCTCTCCACAGTTTGAAATAAATTTCTTTCTTAATGTAGTTTACAATTTCCAGTTTCAGCCTCAGTTTCAAGGCTTCCTGAGCGCATTGCATTTCTGTTTTAGCTGAACACATTGTTTGTACATTTTGTAGAGAGAGGATCCTGAGGCAGTGTTTTGCTGTTCAGCTGCTTCCCGGCAAGGAATCGCGTCACAGCCAACGGGAATTCACTTTATAGAAAAACGATACACGAATCACATTGCAGCCAAATTGTATTTAATCAACACATGTTATCGGAGAACTGCCTGTATATTGAATGGAGGAACAAAACTGATGAGCTGAAGACACTACAGCTGTTCTCATTTTATATTTCAGAATGTTTAAACATATTAAGGGATATGAATATTTTATGGGGAAAACTGCACTGAGGAGATGTTCGGCCATTAACTAGCACAGGGAAAGTTCAATATGCTGTATGACCTACTCCTGACACAGTGTGCATTGTGTGGGAAAGCTCTGAAAAAGTTATCACAAGCTCTCAGCTGTTAGGAAGGAGGTCTCTGCAGGGTCGACAGGATTGTGTTTACGGTTCCCTTTTCTAATAGCGAGGCTGGGGCCTGGTGTTTGCTACGGGCTTATCCTATAAGGCCTTAGTGCAATTTGGTATAATTGAGTCTCTTGCTTGGCCGATTCAGAGACGATTGAAGAGTTCGTCACATGTTTGTGTGTCTGGAGTCACTTTTAGGCCAGACCAGGAAAGCACGGGAGATTCACTTCCTGAAAGTGCACTGGGTAAGGTGATCGATGTTTACAATTGATATTGAACACAAGATCACTATTACTGACACCAGATTTCAGATCTTGATATTTTGTTAATTGTTTTTAATCTCCACCCGCTGCCAGAGCATTAGCCTGGTCTGAATTAATAATCCGGTGACACTTCGACAACAGCACCATTTCCACATGGGGACCTATCGGAAACCATACTGAGGAGATTATTTCTGTGCTGCTTGACGGCTCTGTCAAGACGAACTCCCACCAATTCAACTGTCGTGATGGGACTGAAGGACTAGTAAATAGTCCGATTGCAGTAATCCTCCTCTTAGCAGATTGGACATAGCTGAGTAATTTTCCATTGTCAGGGAGATGTCAGAGTTGGAGCTGGAATGAAACAGCTTCCCCAGGGACACGGCTTGTTGTGCAGCACAAGTCTTCAGTCCTATTGCAGGAATGGGATCAGGGTCCACTGCTTTAGTCGTATCGACAGTGTCCAGCTGCTTTTTTCATGTCACATGCAGTGAATTGAATTGGTTGTAGACTGTCATCTGTGATTCTTTTGGGCATCATGGCGAGGGTGAGGTAGATCATCAACTCAAAACCTCTGGCTAAGGACCGTGCATATACTGCATCTTTAACACTGATGTACAGGGCTGTTCCATTATTTAGGGTGTGGACATTTGTGGAGTCCTCTCTTCCAGTAAGTTGTTTAATGGTCCATCGACATTCATGCATGGATTTGACAGGCCGACAGAGCTTATATCTGATTTGTTAGTCTTGGGATCATTTCTCCCTCTGTATCAGATGTTGATTGGTTTCACTCCAAACAGATCCTGCTGTTTGGAGTGAAACCAATCAAGTATGGTCGCATTAATGGGTTCTCATCAGGTTTAGGTGCACGTGATTCCGACCCTGGCATGTTCACCCACACTCGTCACTGACCCATGGACCAGCTTGATGGTAATGGTGGACTGATGGATTATCCTGAGGAAAAAGTTACACATTGTCATCGAAACAATTCTGCTTCTTCTGCTGCTGTGATCTACATCATCAGATGATAACCCGGTTTAAGCCTCAATATTTTCAATTCAATTCTACTGACTGTTCCCCATTTCACACCGAGACCCATTCACCCATCAGCCCTGTACTCAGTGACCTACTCTGGTTTCTGATGCAGAAATGCTTTCATATTCATATTCTCATTCTGCTGGAAGTCTTTCCTTGGTGCCACGCCTCCAAATTGTTGCATATTCTCAATCCATTTAAGGTACTAATCTGAATCTTCTGCTTTCCATAATGCCATCTTCTGAGTTCGAAATGAACGTGTTTCCCTCTGTTTTTCTCCCTGACCATGATTCAGAGCTCTGTAGTTTCAGTGATGCCAACCTTATGCAATTTCAAATTCAACGACCTTCTGCACCATGCGTTATTGCTCAGTTCCCAGTGTACAACGCTCCATGTTGGACAAGATGTTTGAGCATCTTTGACACATGTCATCTTTGACATGGAAATTGTTCAAAAACAAAAATTGCACAGAAACAGATGTTGTACCATTTTCTGGAGTGACTGCAGAGTTAAAGTTTCAAGTCCAGTGAAATCTCCCAACATCTCCAGCATTTTTTAGAATATGGAGTATCATAATCCCTTGGTTATTTGGTTAGATTACCTACAAGTCAAACAAATCCACACAGACCCACCGAAGCGCAACCCACCCATACCCCTGCACCTAACACTACTAACCTAGCATGGCCAATTCACCTAACCTGCACATCTATGCGACTGTGGGAGGAAACCGGAGCACCCGGAGGAAACCCACGCAGACACAGGGAGAATGTGCAAATTCCACAATCAGTCGGCAGAGGCGGGAATTGAACCCGGGGCTCTACCGCTGTGAGGCAGCAGTGCTTACCACTGTGCCACCGTGCCGCCCATTAAATGTTTAATTGGAAATTTGTTCTGTGGATATTCATTTCTGGAGAAACTCAGATGGTCTGTCAGCATCTACAGAGACAGAGAAACAGAGTTAGCGTTTCCAGTCCAGTGTGACACTTCTTCAGAACGGAATACAATTGCAAAATGGTATTTTAACCCTTTGCCAGAAGTGGGGGATGGGTGGCGGGGAAAAGAGGGTGTGGCAAAAGATAAATGGGCTTTTAGCAGTGGTGAATGAGAAGATTCTGCAAAACGGGTTTAAATTATGGTGTGAATGGGGGAGAGGGGTTCTCTCTATTGAATGCAGGATAAAGAAGACAAAACCACACACGATCGTAGGGAGGCCAGGAGGGAGAATGTTGACCATGTGGTATTATATAGATCTGGCCACAGATACGTTTTCACTGTCATGATCATCACCCCTTTAGACAAAGAATTCAGATGCTTAACTTCTTATTGGCACTCGTAAGCGTTTCATGCCGCCTTAGGATTGTAACATGGAGAAAAGCAAATTAACAGTATGAAGTTTTGGCTGAGTATTAGTTATCTGTCATGATGAAGATAGTTTGAAATTTGCAGTGCTTATCTTTAAATGCTTGTTCTTGAAGTTAGTATCAGACGGAGTGGAGAAGGATGCGGGCTGACATTGTAGAAGCTTTTAAAATCATGAGAGGAATGGATACAGTGTATAGTCAAGATCTTTTCCACGGGCTGGGGGAGTTCAAGCATAGAGGGAATGGGTTTAAGGTGTAAGAGGGAAGATTTAAAAGGGAAGGAGGGATAATGTTTCTACACAGAGTGTGGTGTGGGTGTGGAATGGGCTGCCAGGTGAAGAATGGGAGGTGCAAGTACAGCTACAACATTTAAAACTCATTTGGGCAAACATATGACTAGGAAAAACTTAGAGGCATATGGGCCAAATGAAATCAGATGGGACTAGTATAGTTTCGAAAACTTGTCCAGCGTGGACATTTAGAAAAGATTCAGTGTGGATTTGTGAAAGGGAAATTATATTTTACCCTGTAAAATCATGCACAGTATTTCTGGAAATGCCTGAGAATGTAACAAGTGGATTTGATAAAGGGGATCTGGTCAACACAGAACTTTCCAGAGATTTTCCACAAGATATTACAAAATAAAAGTTCTTACAGAAAACAGAAGCTCTAGGACTTCGGATACTATATTAACATGGGATGATGATTGATTAACACATAAATCGGAGAGTCAGGATTAATGGATCGTTGTGATAAAGATGTATCTGCTGGAGTACCACAAATATCAGTCTGATGGCATCAGTTATTTACAATCTATACAGATAGCCTGAAGGAGGGAGCTGAGTGCAATATGCATCCGAGTTTGAGGATGACACTGAGAATCCAAAGGCAGGCTGTTATTTAATGGTGGGGACTTCCTGAAAAGGAGCATTACAAAGGAATTGGAGTCTTCCTGTGTATGAAACATAATGTCAGCATCTTGATGCAGCAAGTAACTAGGTTGGTACATTCGGCATTTTGCTGCAATGCAAGGGTTTAGTTATTGAGTATCTCTAAAATGGTGAGGCCATCATCCATTGGAGTTTAAATGAATGAGGAGTGACACTGATGAAACGTACAAGACACCGCAGGGACTTGAGAAATTAAATGTTGAGAAGTTGTTTCCATTCTTGGCCAAAATGTCGAACTCGAGGATATAGATACCGAATAAGGAACATCGATTTCAATCTGAGGTGCAAACTGATGTCTTCTCTCAGAAGGTAGTGAATTCTGGAATTCCCTGACCCAGAGAGGTATGAAGGGATACAAGGAGTCTGCAAGAAAGTGGAGTTGTGCCCTGGAGCATATCAGCCATGTTTTTATTAAATGACAGGGGCCAATTGACCTACTCCTGTTCCTATTTATTAATTTCACATGCTGTGCTTTTGGAAAGTGACGGGTTATTTTCCTGGAAATCGTGTTGTAAAATGTTGCATTCAGGGAGAGCAGAGGATTTGTTGTTTTAACCCTGGGTGGGGGATGGGTCTGTATTCCGATCATATCGGGGGCTGCAATATGTCCCACATTTGGAGCAGGCGTTACAGAGAGGGGAAGCCTGAAAACAGGGATTAGGGGTGGTGGGGACACTTTCTGGCCAAGCCTGCATTTTCCAAGTACATTTCTGCAACTGCACCTAACCATCGGAGTGGCCTCGATCTGCCCCTGTGTAGCAGGTCCGAAGGGCTGAATGGAACATCAGAACACAGGGCTGAGGGACACGAGGGGGCCATTCGGCCCTTTGACAATACTCCATCAGTAAGTAAGGTCATGGCACATCTCATTGTGGTCCCAGTTGCACTTTGCTCTCCATGCACCATTATCCTTGAGTCACCTGTCTATAGACAATCAGACAAAGCCAGCCTCGGTATAATATAAATATCTGACATCCCAAACTTCTGGGAAAGAGAATGCCCACTGGAATGAAATACCACTTTGTGAATTTCTCCTAATTCCTGCTCTGACTGAGGTTGGAGGGTGTCACTGTTTCCTTCTCTAGTCCCACTCCTCCATGGCTCACAACAAATTGTAAATGTAACCAGGTTGGTGATAAGTCTGAAGATAAAGTTCTCAGACTGGGTGAGGTTCACTGACAGGAACAAGTCAGGCAGATTTCGTTAGTCAGCCACAAGTAACTAATAAAACTAACGGATGCACGTGGTGGATCTGAGGTTAGAACTGCTACCTCCCATCACCATGGAGCTGCGTTCAATTCTAACCTTGGGCAACCCTCTATGTGGATTTTGAACATTCTCCCCATGTCTGTGTGGGTTTCCTCCCAGAGTTCCAGTTTCCTCCCACAGTCAAAAGATATGCAGCTTAGAGCGGATTGGCCATGCTAAATTGCCCGTAGTGCCCAGGGGTGTGTAGGTTAGATAGGTTAGTGATGGGAAATGCAGGGTTACACGTATAGAGTATGGGGGCAGGTCTTGGGGGGGGTATACAGTTCATAGGGTCAATGTGGACATGATAGACGGAATGTCCTGCTTCCACAGTGTAAAGATTCTGTAGAAATGACAAGACGTTTGGATGATACAAACACCCAGTAGGTATCTATCTGATCACTCTCCTCTAGGTTGTGTATGTTTCAATAACATCACCTCTCATTGCAAGAGTAACCTATGAAAGCCTTCATAATATAAGGTCCTCATCCCTGGAATGCATGAAGTGAAACATCTCCGAACTGCTTCCAAATTAATTATATCCTTTCTCAGGTAAGGAGACAAAAGTAACCTCTCACACACTTGAGGTTCATTTTTGTTTTCTCAGTGGTGAGAGTATTTGGAAATCTCTTCCCCGCAGAGCATTGGAGGCAGAGATATTGAATATTTTTGAGGCACAGACAGAAGGTTCATAAGTAACAACAGAGTCAAGGATTATCAAGGGATGGGCAGCAATTTGCAGTGTAGGGGAAAATGTAGACAGTGGTACAAAATCATACTGCTCCAGAACATCCAGAAAAATAGTTCTGTATCTTAACTGAACATGATGACGACCTTGAGAACAGGGGCAGGATGAAGAATGTTCACATCGTCGGTCTGCTGGCCCAGACAGCAGGTGGTCAGCCAGTGAGTATTTTTTGAGAAATAGCTGCAGCGATTCCTTCACTTCGAAACTGAAGAGGGACGGGTGAATACTGAAACAGTTCATTGGGTTACGGTGCACTGGTCAGGGTCAGACCAGCGCTCTCACCCTGTCCTCGTGTGGTTACATAGTTATGGGGATAAACAAAGACTAATGGAAACTTCCAGATCCCAACGGAAGGATCCAATGGCTTTAATTCACGGGCTCCAGGATTATGTCCTTTCGGGATTTTCAGTGGTGCTGATTCAGACAAAAAAATCATTTGATGATATAAAACATAGAACATTACAGCGCCGTACAGGCCCTTTGGCCCTCAATGTTGCGCCGACCTGTCATACCAATCTGAGCCCATCTAACCTACACTATTTCATGTACGTCCATATGCTTGTCCAATGACGACCTAAATGTACTTAAAGATGGCGAATCTACTACTGTTGAAGGCAAAGCATTCCATAACCTTACTACTCTCTGAATAAACAAACTACCTCTGGCATCCGTCCTATATCTATCACCCCTCAATTTAAAGCTTTGCTCCGTCATGCTCGCCGTCACCATTCTTGGACAAAGGCTCACGCTATCTAACCCTCTGATTATCTTGTATGTCTCTATTAAGTCACCTCTCAACCTTCTGCTCTCTAACGAAAAAAGCCTCAACTTCCTTCGCCTTTCCTCGTACGACCTTCCCTCCATACCAGGAAGCATTCCAGTAAATCTCCTCTGAACCCTTTCCAAAGCTTCCACATACTTATAATGCGGTGACCAAAACTGTACACAATACTCCAAGTGCTGCCGCACTAGAGTTTGTACAGCTGTAGCATAACTTCATGGTTCCCGAACTTGATCCCTCTATTGATAAAAGCTAAAATACTGTATGCCTTCTTAACAATCCTGTCAACCTGTGTGGCAACTTACAAGGATCTGTGTACCTGGACGCCGAGATCTCCCTGCTCATCTACAGTACCAAGAATCTTACCATTAACCCAGTACTTTGCATTCCAGTTACTCTGACCAAAGTGAATCACCTCACACTTGTCCGCATTAAACTCCATTTGCCACCTCTCAGCCCAGACCTGCAGCGTATCTATGTCTCTCTGTAACCGACAACATCCATGGTCACTATCCACAACTCCACCGACCTTAGTGTCGTCTGCAAATTTACTAACCCACCCTTGTACACCTCATCCAGGTCGTTTATGAAAATGACGAACAGCAGTAGACCCAACACCGACCCACTACTAACTGGACTCCAGGATGAACATTTCCCATCAACCAGGACCCTCTGTTGTCTTTCAGCAAGCTGATTACTGTTCAGAACTGCAATATCTCCCACAATCCCATTACTCCGCATTTTACACTATAGCCGACTGTGGTGAACCTTATCGAATGCCTTACTGAAATCCATATACACCACATCAACCGGTTTACTCTCATCTACCTGTTTGGTCACCTTCTCCAAGTTATCAATAATGTTTGTGAGGCAAGACCTACCCTTCACAAAACCGTGCTGACTATCCTTAATCAATTTATTATTTTCTAGATGTTTATAACTCCTATCTCTTATAATATTTTCCAACACTTTACCAACAACTGAAGTAAGGCTCACTGGTCTATAGTTAACAGGATTGTCTGTACTGACCTTCATGAACAGGGGAACCACATTTCCCATCCTGCAGTCTTCCGGCACTATTCCTGTAGATTTTGACGATTTAAGGATCAATGCCAAAGGCTCGCCAATCTCCTCCCTGGCTTTCCAGAGGATCCTAGGCTCAATCCCATCTGGCCCAGGAGACTTACCTACTTTCACACTCTGCAGGATTTCTAATACCTCCTCCTTGTGAACCTCAATACCAACTACTCTAGTAGCCTGTGTCTCAGTAATCTCCTCGACAACATTGTCATTTTCTAGAGTGAATGTTGTTGAAAAATATGCATTTAGTGCTTTCTCTATCTCCTTTGACTCCACACACAACTTCCCACTATTGATTGGCCCTAATCTTACTTTCGTCATTCTTTTATTCCTTAAATACCTATAGAAAGCCTTAGGGTTTACCCTGATTCTATCCAGCAACAACTTTGCATGTCTTCTCCTGGCTCTTCTGAGCTCTCCCTTTAGGTCTTTCCTGGCTACCCTGTAAACCTCAAGCGCCCTAACCGAGCCTTCACATCTCATCCTAACATAAGCCTTCTTCTTCCTCTTGACCAGAGATTCCATTTCCTTCATAAAATATGGCTCACGCAACTTACAGCTTCCTCCCTGCCTGACAGGTGCATATTTATCTAGGACACACGGTAGCTTTTACTTGAATAAGCCCCACAGTTCTAATGTGCCAATCCCCTTCAGTTTCCTTCTCCCTCCTATGCTTCCTAAATCGTGCTTAATCGCATTGTAATTGCCTTTCCCCCAGCTGGAACTCTTGCTCAGTGCGATACATCCATCCCTTGCTATCACTAAAGTAAACATAACAGAATTTTGATCGCTATCACCAAAGTGCTCACCTGCTTCCAAGCCTAACACCTTTCAAGAGAAGACTAAGGGAACTCGCGAATCAGTATTCCGCCTGGTACCCAACGATTCTCCGTATTGCATTTAATGGATCCATAAACCCATCTGACTCTGCAGAGAAAGCGAAAACTTTGTGAACATTTTAAATTCCTATATAGATTTTGTTTAGTTTTTCGTTTTTTTATGTTTAGTTTAGGAAAGTTTTGAGAGCTTATCAGTTGTAGTAGTTTTAGATTGTGTAGTTTTTAAGGTCTATGAGACTTTGTTTATTAATGATCAGTAATTCTCGTTCTTCCTCTCCCGAGTTCAAATGTTGCTACAGTGTGTTCTAGATAATGATGTGCTTAAATGGTGTACCTGGAACATTAAGGGGAGCCATTGGCCATTCAAGAGAAAAAAAAACTTACTAATCTGAAAACGGAGAGGGTGGATGTTGTCCTATTGCAGGAGGTGCATCTTGATAACAAGGAACATTTGACGTTACAGCAGGATGCGTTTGAACGGGTTCTGTTCATCTTTTAATACTAGGAGTAGGGGGAAGCCATAATGGAATAGAAGAACCTTCCATTTAAATTACGAGATTGTATTTGACACTCACGGGAGGATCATAATCCCCCACGCCTTGAACTATGGTAAATATCCAGTATTTTGAATAGTAATTGCGACAACCTACGCCCACCACCACCCCCACCCCCGGCGGACCCTCTAAAGAATTTGGTAGATGCGTTTTCCAAATTCAGTTATCTTACATCATGTCACATTATCGTAGAAGGAGATTTCAACTGTCTTATGGACCCCACGGTGGACAGAATGTCCAAAGGTCCCTCAATACCCACGTCATAATGTAACCAATTGGTGGATTTGTGTGCAGAAGTAGAGCTCGTAGATGTCTGGAGGCACATCTACCTCACAAGTAGGGCTTTTTTTATCTTCTTTAACCCGCTGAACTGACACACGAGGGTTTATAACTCCCCTGTCCCTGCAACAATCTTAGATTCGGTGGCATCCTGCACAATCTGGAATATTACCATGAAGCAGTATACTTATTGATTAAGATCAAGGGAAATATGACAGATTCGAGACACTGGCGAATGTATCCCATTATTCTTAAGGCTAGTTAGTTCATTGAGTATTTCTGTAATGAATTCAGAACTTTCTTAGCCATTAATTCAGATTCAACCAGTAACCCATCCATTCTATGGGAAATTGCTAAGGCTTATGCCAAGGGAATAATTATTCCTTAGAATGTAGCAGAATGGGGAGCAGGGACGCTGGTTTGAGACACAGCTGAGGGCAGCCGAGAGGGCATACTGTGATAGACCCTCAGTGGCTAGGCTGCAAAGGATCACAACGCTTCGGTCTACAGTGAATTCCACGCTCACACAGACAGCCAAGAAGGAACTTACTTTTGCAAAACAAAGTCAGTTTGAACATGACGATAAGCCAGGCAGGCATTTTGTCTCTCTTGCCAGGAAAACGAGCGCCCCTCTCAAGCCATTACCTCAATTAGGGAAGGTACTGGGATCCTTACTTTCAATTCCAAAAAGTTTAATGTAGCCTGTCGGAGATTGTTCTTCGAATTATTTCAGACTGAACATTATGAGGATAGATACATTAATGTGGAGTCATTTTTCAAGAACCTGGGTCTTCCAGGATTAACCCCTGAATTAGTGTTGTGCCTTAATGCACCATTGTCAGTACAGCAGGGTGTGAAGCAGCTTCAGAATGTAAACGCACACATTCCTAACAGATTTCCTAGTGTATTTTATAAATAATTTATAAAACTATTGTCAGGGCTGACGTTTAACATGTTCCGTCACTCATACAGTCACGAACCCCTCCCTCCATCCTGAAGAGAGCCTCATATCTCTCTGATGTTGAAGAAAGTAAGACCCTAGAAGATTGTGCTTCTTACACGCCAATCTCACTTTTAAATGTTGGTTTCAAAATCCTGTCTGAGACCCTTGCATTAAGGCTGGAAACTTTGCTGCCTTCCGTTGCCGAAGAGGACCAAACATGTTGTATAAAGGACCGCAGATCTTCCTACAATGTGAAGGGATTACTCAATATGATCCAAGAGTCTCAACAACAATCTGTCCAGGGACTATTGATCTCATTAGATGAGAGAAGGCATTTGATTGGGTTGAGTGGCCGGATCTCTTCTGTACATTAGAACGGTTTGGGCTCTGCAAAGATTTTATTAAGTGGGTGAGGGTCATTTACAGTGATCCTCTGGCTGTGGTTCTCACTAATGGTGTGGCCACCAGTAATATTAATATTTCTCCAGGCAGCCGACAAGGCTGACATCTTTCACCATTGTTGTTTACGTTGATAATTGAACCACTGGTGGAGGCCATCCGTAGGGATGCCAACATATCTGCCCCAGAAGTGGGATAGAAGTCACGTAAGATTACATTGTATGCAGACGAGGGTCTTTTTTTTGTCAAATCCCGCAATTTCGGATGTTCATGTGATGCAATGCAATAATTCACTTGTTGCCTTTCCGGGTGATAAGGTTAATTTTACAAAGTAGGCGGCCATGCCTATGGAAGGTCTTAGGGAAATACCTGATACTGAGGCCACATCCTGGTTTCCTTTTAAATGGTCACGAGGGTGGTGTCCCTATTTCAGTATTTTCATTCCATCTGTCTTTGATCATTTATTTAACGTGAACTATGTCCATCTGTTTGACAAAATTAAACGAGACCTTCAAAGATGGGAGGCATTTCCAATATCCTGGCTAGGTCAGACAGCTGTTATTAAAATGAAAGTCCTTCCTCATTTCCGATACCCCGTGTGAATGCTTTATTTTATATTTCCCAGATAGATAAGGTATGTGGGCGGCACGGTGGCACAGTGTTTAGCACTGCTGCCTCACAGCGCCAGTGACCCGGCGCCACTTCCCGCCTCAGGTGGCTGACTGCGTGGAGTTTGCACATTCTGCCCGTGTGTGCGTAGGTTTCCTCCGGCTGCTCCGGTTTCCTCCCACAGTCCAAAAACGTGCAGGTTAGATGAATTGACCATGCTAAATTGCCCGTAGTGTTGGGTGAAGAGGTAAATGCAGGGGAATGGGTCTGGGAGGGTTGCGCTTCGGCGGGTCGGTGTGGACTCGTTGGGCTGAAGGCCCTGTTTCCACACTGTGAGTAATGTAAGACTTTTTTTTTTAGAAAAAATGGCTGGTTTCTCTCTTTTATTTGGAATCATAAGTGATTCTTTATCAAGATAACAAAATTGCAACTGCCCCACAGATTGTGGGGAGTTGATCTCCCAGAGTAAAAGCAATCAATTAAGTTTCTTTTCATTGCATTTGAGTGCCTGGGCCGCTGAGACATCGGCATCAATGTGGCTAGACATTGAGCCCTCTCAGACAACGTCAAGCCTTATTAGTCTGTTGTTCTTAGATAAATTGACATCGTTTATGGAATATTGTCATAAAGTAATGATGATCAATACTGTTAAAACATGAAAGACAATGTGTCAGATCGAGGGCAATACAGCCAAAACCATGTTTCTTACCCCTATAATTGGTACACCGGGTTGTCAAACGGGGATAATGGATTCCAGGTGGAAACTGTCCGCAGGCAGGGGTGTACATTGCTTGGGTTATTTAGAATTATTAGAATCCCTATAGTGTGGAAACAGGTCCTTGGGTTCAGCAAGTCCACTTCGACCCTCTGAAGAGTAACCCACCCAGACCCATTCCCCTACCATCCTATATTTACCCTGATTAATGCCCCAACTTACAGATCCTGGAACACTATGGTCAATTTAGCAACGGCCAATTCATCTAACCTGCACATCTTCGTGACTGTGGGAGGAAACCTACGCAGACACAGTTGAGAATATACTAACTCCACACAGCCAGTCACCCAAGGCTGGAACCAAACCTGTGATCGTTGTGCGGTGAGTCAGCAGTGCAAACCACTGAGCCACCACGCGTTACTTGAGGGAGAAACAATGATATCATTTGATCAATTAACTCGTATGTATGGACTACCTGGTAGAGACTTATTCTGTTTTATTTTTCCAGATTAAAAATTTGATTAAAAGATTACTTTTAACAGACACTTATAGATCCGATATAGAGAAGTGGATTCTTACTGTTAAGAATACCCTTTCCGTCAGCACCCTTTATCATTAGTAGGATAGTGTCCTCTCAGACAACACTGTGCAGCTTCGTGACGTCTGTGCGAGAGAGTTGGGGGTTTAGATCTCTTCGGAGACATAGGAGAATATTTGTGAAAATGCTGGAAGGATTTTAATCTATAATAGGACACATTCCATGCAGTTGAAAATTCTTCGTAAGGTCTATCTGACCCCAGATTTTCTCTCAATATTCAAAGTGGGATTATCTTCAGCATGTCCTAAATGCAGGATGACTACAGGCACTCTTGCTTATTGCATGTGGTCCTGCTGCAGACTTCATATATATTGGAGCACTGTGTTAAATTTGGTAGAGTGGTCTTGGGGACTGAATTGGAGATGGACCCGGTTTCTCTTTTCCTGGGCCTGCCCAGAGTATATTACGCAGTTGCACATGGGAAAAAAATGTATATCCTTACTTCCTGTGCTAGGAAAAATATTCTGTTGTGTTGGATGTCTGAAAACTCCCCGGGGCTGTAGGGTCTTTGTAAGCTCATCGTGGAGAATAACCCTTTGGACTTTCTCACCAGAATGGCGCACCAAAAAACAGAGATTAATATAAGTCAGAGAGTCATAGAGATGTACAGCATGGAAACAGACCCTTTGGTCAAACCCAATCATGCAGATCACATATCCCAAACCAATCTAGTCCCACCTGCCAGCACCCAGCCCATATCCCTGCAAATCCTTCCCATTCATTTATCCATCCAAATTCCTCTTAAATATAGCACTTGCATCAGCCTCCCCAAGTACACCTTGCAGCTCATTCCATATATGCACCACACTCTGTGTGAAAAAGTTGCCCCGTAAGTCTCTTTTATATCTTTCCCCTCTCACCCTAAAATTATACCCTCTAGTTCTGGACTCCCCGATCCCAGGGAAAAGACTTTACCTATTTACCCTATCCATGCCACTGTATAATGTCACCACTCAGCCTTCGACGCTCCAGAGAAAATAGCCCAGCCTTTTCAGCCTCTCTCAAATCTCAAATCCTCCAACCCTGGCAACATCCTTGTAAATCTTTCCTGAACCCTTCCAAGTTTCACAACATCTTTCCGATAGGAAGGAGACGAGAATTGAACGCAATATTCCAACAGTGGCCTAACAAATGTCCTGTACAACCGCAAAATGATCTTCGAACTCCTGTACTCAATACTCTGAACAATAAAGGAAAGCATGCCAAATGCTTTCTTACTATCCTATCTACCTGAAACTCCACTTTCAAGGAGCTATGAACCTACACTCCAAGGTCTCTTTGTTCAGCAACATTCCCTGCGACCTTAACATTTAGTGTAAAAGTCCTGCTAAAATTTGCTTTCCAAAAGAGCAGCACCTCACATTTATCTGAATTAAACTCCATCTGCCACTTATCAGCCCATTTGGCCAGTTGGTCAAGATCCCGTTGTGATCTGAGGTGACCGACTTCGCTGCCACTACACCTCCAATTTTGGTGTCATCTCCAAACTTACTAAGTGTACCTCTGATGCTCGCTTCTAAATCATTCATGTCAATGACAAAAAGAAGTGAATCCAGCACCGATGCTAGTGGCACTCCACTGGTCACAGGCCTCCAGTCTGAAACACAATCCTCCATCGCAACCCTGTGTCTTATACCTTTGAGCCAGTTCTGTATCCAAATGGCTAGTTCTCCCTGTATTCCATGAGTTCTAACCTTGCTAATCAGTCTCCATGGGGAATCTTATCAAAACCCTTACTGAAGTCCATATAGGTCACATCTACCCCTCTGCCCTCATCAGTCCTCTTTGTTACTTCCTCAAAAAACGCAATCAAGTTTGGGAGACATAATTTCTCACGCAAAAAGCAATGTTGATTATCCCTAATCAGTCATTGCCTTTCCAAATACATGTACATCCTTTCCCTCAGGATTCTCTCCAACAACTTGCCCACCACCAAGGACTGACTCACTGCTCTATAGTGTCCTGGCTTGTCCTAACTGCCCTTCCTAAACAGTGGCGCCACATTAGCCAACGTCCAGTCTTCTGGCACCTCACCTGTGACTATGCATACTACAAATATCTCAACAAGAGTCCCAGCAATCACTTCTCTAGCTTCCCACAGAGTTTTAGGGTACACCTGATCAGGTCCTGGGGACCCGTTTCAAGACATCCAACACTTTCTCCTCTGTAATATGGACAGTTTGCAAGGTGTCACCATCTATTTCCCTACATTTTACGTCTTCCATGTCCTTTTCAACAGTAAATACTGATGCAAAATACTCGTATAGTATCTCCCCCCCACTTCCTGTGCTAGGAAATATATTCTGTTGTGTTGGATGTCTGAAAAGCCCCCGGGTCTGTTGGGTCGTTGTAAGCTCGTCATGGGAAATATCCCTTTGGACTTTCTCACCAGTATGGTGCACCGAAATGCAGAGATTTATATAAGATATGGCAGGCCTTTTTGGATTACCGCAATACAGGCTTAACTGCCACTTTCATAAGGGCATTTATATAGCCATGATGATATTGTCTAATGAATCAAATATGAAGAATTATGGACATATGTATGTGCAATGCTCTCGAAGAACGAGAATTATTGTTTGTTATGCTGAACCATATTATTTATTTATTATTTATTGTTTATTTTTGTTTTTCTTCTGTCCGTTCAGAGACGTTAAATTGTTTTGTATATTCATGCACATGGGTGTAATTTTGTTCAGTTATTTGAGTTGTTTTGTTATTGGTTTATTATAACAATAAAAATATCTTCTTCAATAAAAATTTTTGTTAAAAAAATTAAAATGCTGACATTGATAGAATAGAGTCACAAAGAACTCTCATTAGAGAGACCACTCATGGTGTTTTACGCTGAAGGTCACCACACTTCGGGTGATGGGGTGAGGTTGAGAGAGCATCCCCTTCATGGTAATCTCTGTCAGTGTGGGGAATTGAACCTGCGCTGGTGGCCTCCCTCTGCATGACAAACCAACCATCCAGCCAACTGAGTGGGAGACTGTGCAACTGTTACACACAGAATCGTTCACAGACAAGGGGCAAGGTAAACTTTCATGACAAGGAAAAAGGTATATTTGAGATAACGGTCATGTTAACGGCTGAGGATAAAAACGTTCTCTGCTAGAAGTTGTATTTTACATTGAGACAAGTGTTTGGAAGGTGTCTTTGGTTGAATACAACAAGGTGAGAAAAGTGAAATAACCAGAATGACTAATTGTGATTGGGTATCGATATCCATAAAATAAGTGCATGTTTTTGAATGGTCTGTGGAAAGCATTATGACTGCTGCATGAATTTAAAAAGCAGATCAAATATATTGTTCGGAGATTCCGTCCCCATGGGAAATGCCTTCTGAACGCATGCTGGAGGAAACCCGGGGAAAACATGTCTGAGAATCGTCTGCTCGGTAACAGAAAGCTGGTGGTTGAATGAATGAAAGCTCCTGTGACATGGAGCTGAGAAAACCATCAGATCATCACCGAACGTAATGAATGTTGGTGCATATTTGAAGCACTGAATGGCCTCATGATGGATTTTAATTGTGTGCGATTTGAAAAACGTACATCTCTATTCCATCCTCTTACGTGTTACACGCTGGGGCACAGCCGTTTTCCTGAAATTGGGAATACGTTGGAACATTATCTGGAACATTCCATAATTGGCATTCTCCAGAATATTCTATAACTGTGTTGGGGGCACTAGAAATGCAAGAGAGAAAGAGAGGGAAGATGATGCATGCAGTAGTGAGAGTGGTGGAGCATGAGCCTTGTTCAGGGGAACGTGCTATAACAGATATACAGTGAGTGTGACGGAACAGAGAGAATACGGTGACCCTTATCCTGACAAAGGGGGCAAGGTTATTGATGCTTGTCCTATATTGCTGGGCATTTCATCAGACTGAAGATACTGCACTGAGCTGGGTGGGGAGGTCAGACCAGGCTCAGTGGGTCTGGTGATGTGATCCCTCTGAGTAAAGAATGGTTCCCCTCTGTACTAGCCCATCCACCAGGACCTCCGTGCTGCTGTTGACAAACCGTGACGTAATTTCCCCTTAGCTGCCATGCTCGGGTAAAATGTGCAGGGCAGCTCCAAACTGAGAAAGTTCAACCGTGTGCCAATTGGCCTTTTAGAGATGACATCATTGCCAGGAATCACAGAATATCCAGGGGCATCCAGGCGACTGTGATTACCTCCAGTCATCATGGGTGGGAGAATCGGGCTGGTATTGTATGAGAGGGACATTATGGAGTGGGATAAGTAGTTACTGAGATGAGTTTGGTAAGATAGCACCAGGAAATCAGCTCGGCCTCGTGCATATAACCCCTCTGTCACACTCAATGAAAATGTCACTGAGACAGTTTTTTGTTAGATTCAGCCCAGTGAGGTGAAGACTCTGCTGTCCTCACTCCCTGTTACAAAGCTGCAGAACAAATGCTCATTCAAAACTCTCCATCACCTGAACTCACAGCAATATCCCATTAACTCATAATTCTTCATAATACTCACCCGTGTTGCATGATACTATCGAAATGTCTTCATTTCAGCATTCTGAAACCTGTGAACATATCCTTCCATGACATTCTTCTCAGTCTCTCCCACCCTGTCTCCACTTCAAAACACACTCACTTACAGTCATACTGCACGAGACTGCCAGTACGGGTGGCCATTTGGCCCAGCTGGTCCATGTCAACCAAAGTGTCCATCCACACTCACCCCATTTCCCTGCCCTTCATCTGTATCCACACTCACCCCATTTCCCTGCCCTTGATCTGTATCCACACTCACCCCATTTCCCTGTCCTTGCTCTGTATCCATACTCACACCATTTCCCTGCCCTTGCTCTGTATCCACACTCACCCCATTTCCTGCCCTTGCTCTGTATCCACACTCACCCCATTTCCCTGCCCTTGCTCTGTATCCACACTCACCCATTTCCTGCCCTTGCTCTGTATCCACACTCACCCCATTTCCCTGCCCTTGCTCTGTATCCACACTCACCCCATTTCCCTGACCTTGCTCTGTATCTCTTTTATCCTTTCCTATCTGTGTATTTGTCCAAATGTCTTTTCAATATTGTTATTGTACCCATCTCAATCAGCTCAGTCCATATGCGTACCACACTCTGTGTAAAAAAGTTGCCCCTCAGGTTCCTTTTTATATATATTTTTCCTTTCCAAAAATTAATGGATGTCCTTGAGTCCTCGATTCCCCAACCGTAGCAAAAAAAATGAAGTATTCACCCCATGCACGCCTGTCATGATTTTGTAAGAGTTACACTTCTATAAGAACCCTCTCAGTTTCCTACGCTGTAAGGAAATAAGTTCTAACCTGTCCAACTTCTGCCTATAACTGAGAGCCTTTTGCCCAGGAAACATCTTTGTAAATTTCGTCTACTTCCTTTCTAGAGCAAGGTGAACAAAGCTGAACACAATACTCCAACTGCAGCCTTACCAACATCCTGTACAACAGGAACATAACGTCCCAACTTCTATACTCAATGCCCTGATGTAGGCCAGTGTGTCAACAGCCTTCTTCACTGTCCTGTGTATCTGTGACTCAAATTTCAGATAACCGTGCACCTGATCTCCAACGTCCTTTTGTTCCTCTACACTCCTTAATACCCTCTCAATCATCATTAAAATCCTACCTGGATTTTACTTTCCAAAATGAAAGAAGTCACACTTCTTCATATTAAACACCATTTGTTATTTCTGAGCCCACTTCCTCAACTGACCAGGATACTGCTGCAATTTCTGATAATGTTCCTCACAGTAAATGATGCCTCCTAATTTAGACTCATCTGCAAACTGACTAACCTTGCGCTGTGCACTCTGGTCCAAATCATTGATATAGATAACAAGCAGCAATGGGCCCATGACCGACCAATGAGGCACTCCACTAGTCACAGGCCTCCAGTCCGACAAACATACCTCCACCATAGCCATTTGCTTCATAACGTCAAACCAATTGTGTCGCCAATTTGCCAGTTTACATTGGAGTCCATGTGATCCAACCTTCCAGAGCG
Source organism: Hemiscyllium ocellatum (assembly GCF_020745735.1). Lineage (NCBI taxonomy): Eukaryota > Metazoa > Chordata > Chondrichthyes > Orectolobiformes > Hemiscylliidae > Hemiscyllium > Hemiscyllium ocellatum. The sequence continues at coordinate 24,582,511 of NC_083446.1, forward strand.
GCCTACCATGTGGAACCTTATCAAAGTCCTTACTGAATTCCACATAGACTATGTCCAACACCCTGCCCTTGTCAACCTTTCTGGTCATTTCCTCAGAAACTCGAACAAAATGTGTAAGGTATGATCTGCCACGTACAAAGCTATGCTGACTGCTCCAAGTCAAACTAAATCTTTCCAAATGCATGCACATCTTATCACTCAGAACCTTCTCAAGTGGTTTACCGAAAGCAGATGTGAAGCTTACGGATCTATATTTCCCAGACATTTATTTGTAGCACTTCTTGAATAAGGGCATGTTTGTTACCGCCCAGCCTTTCAGGTCCTTGGCCCCTGAAGTGTCTTCTCTCGCCTCTTGCATGTGTCTGGTCAGGACCAAGAGATTTATCTGAATTTAAGCATTCTAATATGTCCATTAGTACCATTAGTGATATGGACTGTTCCAATATATGTCATTTAACGTCCCAAAGGTCACAGGTCTTCATGTCTTTCTTCATGATAAACGCAGAGGGGGAGTTGAGGAACTCAACCATCTCTTGACGTTTTACACAAGCACACCCATTTTAGATTGTAAGACATCTTATTCTCTCTCTGATTGTCTTTTTCTTTACTGCACTGAATTTGGATTCACACCAATCTGCTCAGCCAAGGCTATCTCATATCCCATTTTCGCCTTGCTGATTTCTTTCTTCAGTAAACTCCTGCATCCCCTGTGTACCTCCAGGGATTCCCTTTGTCCCTGCTGCCTGTACCTGAGCCACGCCTTCTGTTTTTGCTGGTCAGAGACTCAATATCTCTTGTCTTTCAGCCTCACTTTCCCTTCACCCTCGCAGGAGCATGTAGACCTTGAACTCAAGCTATCTCACTTTTGAAGCCTGCCCCCTTGCCCGGGATCATTTTACCTGGAAACAAACTACTCCAATCATCCCCTGCAACCCCTGGTCTAATTCCAACAACATACGCCTTGCCACAACTTAGAACTTGAATCCGTGGAATAATTTTGTCCCAGCCATAACTATTTTCAAATTAATGCAGCTCTAGTCACTTTTCCCAAAATTCTCCCCCACTTTACCTCCGTCACCTATCCTACCCTATTTCCCAACAGTAGGTTTAGATTGTCCCATCCCCAATAGGACCCTCTATATATTGCTTTTAGTTCAGGAAACTATCCTGAACACACTTAACAAATTACGTTCTATCTAAGTCCTTAACCATCTGGAATTCCCAGTCTATGTTAGAAAAAATAAAATCAACCATTATGACAACCTATTGCTCCTGCAAGTCCAGCCGGTCTCCCTGCATATTTGTTCCTCTAATTTCCATTGATTACTTAGAGGCTTATAGTGCAACCACTATAACATCACCATCCTGCTCTTACTTCTTTGCCCAGTTCACAAAACATCATTGGATATTATTTCAGCTATTTCATCATTAAATACTAGAGTGATATGCGCCTTTATCAGAACTCTTGGTAATTAAATTGTTTCCATTTACATCTCTTCCTCACAGTGATTTTCACATTCGCAGCACCCCTTATCAAGGTACAGTGGAGATATGGAGCTGTAACTGGATGGGAACTGCACATCCTGTCACTTCCAGCATTGGTTACATTTTCCCCCACACTGGGAAGTGATCTAACACAGTGTTACTGAACAATGCAACAGTCTGAGTTTATATATGAATGAACCAGTGCGGACTGCACAGCTCCCCACACTGAACATGTAGCCCATGATTATAGATCAAGCATTGGTGTGGGCTGCACCGAGTTTCACTCTGGACATTGCTGTGTTGATTCAGCTGTATATTTGCCGGATCTACACAGTGCTCCATCCTGAATATGTAATGTGAGTTGGATTGCGAATGTGAGAGTACGAAACATCTGACAATACCTTTATTTTGTGTTTTCATTCTTGTGATTGGACCCTTAAAACCCTGACTCATCCTGTCAGACCCATCCCTCTGGATGGGTCATGGTGAATGTTGTTGCAGCTTCTGAGTCTGCAAAATGACCAACAAATGGAGCAGAGGCTGCAGAGAGGGGAGTCTCGGTATAATGGAATGAGGGAATCACAATCAGATCAGACGTGGTTTTTGTGAATGGTGGGGCAGGATTGAATGGACCACTAATGTAATTTATTCATATATTTCTGATTGTTCCAAGCAGAGTGGAGTGGGGAGTGAGTCACCTCCTGCTGTTCTTGCATAACAGGATGCTGGGGCCTCACTAATCTCCAGATTTCCCTGGGCCCCAGTTTCGAGCTGTGAGTGACTCCCTCCTGTCCCTGTGTCCCAGCCTCAAGCAGTTGAATGACTGCCTCCTGTCCCTGTGCCCCAGTCTCAAGCAGTTGAATGACTGCGTCCTGTTTCTGAGTCCCAGTCTCGAGCTCTGAGTGACTCCCTCCTTTCCCTGTGCCCCAGTCTCAAGCAGTTGAATGACTGCGTCCTCTTCCTGTGTCCCAGTCTCGAGCAGTTGAGTGACTGACTCCTGATCCAAGGTTTGTGATAGTAGATGTCCCCCTCCTGCTACTGAGTAACACGCTCCAATAACTCTGTGCTGACCTGCTGCTCCAGGGTATTGCATTGGAGTTGAGGGATTTAATGGACTCTTCACATTCCTTACAGCTTCTCTTGACTAAAAGCCTTTCTCCTGTTTCTGTAAAACACCCTCAAAATTTGAATGATGTATTTTTGCATTTTACTCTCAGTAATTGAGCAAACAAGCTGACAGAATTCAGAAGCTGAATTGCCTCCTCCTGTCTCTGTGTCATACACTCAAGAGGCAATAGAGTCTCTGAGATGTACAGCACGGAAAAAAACTTTCGGTCTGATCATCCATATCAACCAAATTTCTTAAATAAATCTCGTCCCCCTTTCCAGCACTTGGCCCATCTCCCTCTGCACACTTCAAATGCATGTATTCATCCAAATGCCTTTTAGATGGTGTAACTATACCTGCCTCCACCACCTCTTTTGGCTGGTCGATCCATACAGGCAGCAGTCTCTGTGTGAACAGGTTGTCCCTCATCTCCCTTTTTAAATCTTTCCTCTCTCACCTTAAACCGATGTCTTCTAATTTCGGACTCGCCTATCCTGGGTAAAAGACGTTGACTGTTTACCTTATCTATGCCCCTCATGATTTTATAAACCTCTTTAACGTCACCCCTCAGCCTCAACACTTGAAAATAGTCCCAGCCTATTCAAACTCTCCCTGTAACTCTAACACTCCAACCCCTGCAACATTCTTTTTAAATCTCTTCTACACCCTTTCAAGCTTGTCAACATCTTTCCGACAGCAGGGAGACCAGAATTAAAGGCAGTATTACAAAAGTGGCCAAACCAATGTCCAGGACAGATGCAACATGTCATGAAAATGTTTAGAATCAAAGCACGCACCAGCAAAGGGAAGATCACGAATTGCCTTCTTCACTACACTATCTACCTGCGATGGCACTTTCAAGGAACGGAGAACCTGCACCACAAGGTGACACAGTAGCTCAGTGACTAGCATTGCTGCATAATAGCGCAGCGATCTGGGTTTAATTCGACCCTTGAATGATTGCCTGTGTGGAGTTTGCACATTCTCCCCATGTCTGCATGAGTTTCCTCCGGGTGTTATGTTTTCCTCTGACAGTATAAAGATATACAGATAAGGGTAGATTGGCTATGCTAAATTGCATATAGTACTCAGGAATGTGTAGGCGAGGTGGATTAGCCATGGGAAATGCAGGCTCAGAGGGATAGGTTAGGGATTTGTCCAGTGGGATACTGTTTAGAGGTTCGCTGTGGCCTCGATGGGCCGAATAGGCTGTTTCCTCACTATAGGGATTCGATAATTTCGATGGGGTTCTCCTTGATTGGCAGTTTTCGACAGGACCCTACCTACATGACTTGCCTTGATTTTTCTTGCCAAAATGCAACATCTTTCATTTAACTAAAATAAACTCCATCTGCCACCCCTTGGTTCACCTCAGCAAAATCCCATTATAGTCTGAGAAACCATTCTCCACTGACGACTACACCACCAAATTTGGTATTATCTACAAACGTACTGACCATACATCATATACTCAAATGCAAATAATTTATGTAAGTGACAAAAGGCAGTGGACCCCCCTATTGATCTTTGCGGCACACCACTGGTCACAGGTCTCCATGTTTAATGAACAGATGTCCACTGTCAGGCCCTGTCTCCATTATTCAAGAAAATGTTGGATCTAAATGGCGAGCTCTCCCTGGATCCCAGGCAGTCTGACCTTGCTAACCAGTCTACCATGTAGAACATTTTGGTTTTCTTACTGAATTCCATGAAGACAACATCCACTCCCATGCCTTCATCGACCATCTTCATCACTTCCTCAAAAAATTTCACCGAGTCAGTGAGACGTGATCTCCAATGTACAAAGCCCTCTTCTGTCCTTGTCTTTCCAAATGCATATCGATCCTTTTCCTCGAAATCCCCTCCAACAATTTAATCACCATTAACGTCAGGCTCATTGATCTATAGTTACCTGTTTTTTCCTTACTTTCTTAAATAATGACACTATGTTAGCAGCCCTCCAGTCTTTTGACACCTCACCTATGGAAATCAATGTCACAAATATATCAGCAAAATGCTGAGCAATCGATGTCCTAGCTTCCCACAAATATCTGGGATACACCTGCTCAGGTTCCAGGGATTTGTTCACCTTTATGGGTTTTAAAATGTCCAACACCTCCTTGTAATATAGACACTTTTGAACTTATCATTACATATTTCTTCATTCTCTCGCTCTTGTAACCTCCACCACATTAAACTCTGAGGAGAAATATTTGTTTAGTATCCCTCCAACCTATATATATGTGGTTCCATACATAGGTAGCTTGACTGATCTTTAACGTGCCCTGTTCTCTCCCGAGTTAATCTTTTCCCATAAAATGATTTGTAGAATTTCCTCAATGCCCCATTAAGCCTATTTCTAAAGCCATCAGTTGTCCACATTTTTCTGGCCCAATTTCCCCATTGACTATACACTTGCTGCTCTTATACACCTCTCAGGATTCACTTGATCACAGCTCTGTTTACCTGACATATGCCTCCTTCCTTACCTTGACCAGAGCATCAATATATCTACCCATCCAGCACGCCCTGCACCCACCAGCCTTGGCCCTCTCACTGATGGGAACACGTTGGCTCTGGACTCTCTGAAACCCAGTTTAATGGCCTTGCATTTTCCAACCATCCCTTTACCTGTGAATAGGTTATTTCAATCAGCCTTTCACAGGTCTCCATAACACTTTCAGTATTGGCCTTATTCAAAGTTAGAACTTCAATATTTACATTAGGTCGTTCTTATTCCAAAACTAATTTAAAACTAATATTTATGTGTATCAGACTGGAAAGTTAAATAAACACTTCCTTCTCCTCTGGGACTGACTCGAGAGTCTGAATGGGATCCTCGTGGCCCTGTGTAATAGACTGGAAAGGCTGAATGGCCTCCTCCTGTCCCTGTGTAACAGACCCGAGACATTAAATGACACAGCAAACCGTGGATTACGAGCAGACGGTAAACTGTATCTGATCGAGGTCAATCCCTTCTCAGTTACAGAAACACAGATGACACAATGTACTCCAGGTGCCCTCTCAGTAACACCTCATACAGCTGCAGCGACACATGTCTTCGTTCTGAATGATTCTGTTGGCAAAATGCGCAATTATTCTAGATTTCCACCTTTTCAAGTAGCAACAGGCTAATATGAGCTGAATGGCCTTCTCTTATCCCTCTGTAAGAGGCCCATATGGACAGAATTGCTTCGGCCTGTCACGGAGCAGCAGTCTCAACGCTCTGTCTCACGGTTATGAAAGGATTTGATAACAGGGCATCAAAACCAGGAGTAGCCTCACACTGGTCAATAAGTACCACACTTTGTGTTGAGGTATCCAGAAACTTACCCACCCGAGTTTGTTTTATGCAACCGATCTGTTATTTTCCATTTGCTTCCTTTCATAAACAGAGTGGGACATATATAGACCCCCGCAATGCCCTGTTAATACTCTCATATACAAGTTTAAAAAAAGGTTTAAAAGGTTTAAAGATTTTTGGTCCATCCTTCAGCAACCTTCATCCATTCCATCCAATCCCAGTAAACGTTCCCTTTTATAGTGATATGAAAAGTGATGTGTGGAACTGGTTAACTGAACCTGTTTGTTTCGTCATGAATTGGAGATGCCGGTGTTGGACTGGGGTGTACAAAGATAAAAATCACACACCAGGTTATAGTCCAACAGGTTTAATTGGAAGCACATTAGCTTTCGGAGCGCCGCTCCTTCATCAGGTGATAGTGCAGGGCTCGATCGTAACACAGAATTTATCGCAAAGATTTACAGTGTGATGAAACTGAAATTATACATTGGAAAATACTTGATTGTGTGTTGAGTCTTTCATCTGTTCGAATACCATGATAGTTTCATTTCTTTCATGTGTAAATCACAAAACCTTTTTTTTTTAAAGTTGCATTCTCAGGTTAGCTGTAACAATGAGTGCTAGCTAGACAATATGTTGAAGGTGTTCGCCCCCTGAGTTCTCTGTCTATACCATGATGTTTAGATTGATTCTAATCTGAAAAGTGAGATAATGGAGTTTTACATGAATTCATGCAGTTTTTGAGCTCAGAGGTTTACATGAAATCATGTAGTTTTTGAGCAAAGTACAATGTAACTCTGCAAGTACAAATTCACCCCACAAAATATATGTGTGCATGTGGGTCTTTGTCTGTTTGTGTGTGTGTGTGTTTGTCTTGGTTGGGGGTTGTGAGTGTGAGAGGGAGTGTATATGTGTGTGAGTGATGTAGAGTTTCTTAAGTCTGTGAGAGGGTGCATGTGTGAGTGTGGGAGTGTGTGTGCGTGCCTGGGGTGGGGGGATATGAGTATCAGTGAGAGAGAGTGTATATGTGTATGCATGAGAGTAGAGTGGTCTAAATCTCTGATCGGATGCCTGTCTGAGTGTGGGTGTCTGTAAGGGTGTGTGTGTCTGTGTGCGTGTCTGTGTACGTGTGTCCGTATGCATGTGTGTGTGTAGGAATGCCTCTGCGTGTGTGTGTGTGTGTGTGTGTGTGTTTGTGTGTGTATACAGTGCAATGGTGGTCACCTGTAATGTACGTGAACCCAATGTCCCGGTTGAGACCCTCCCTCTGGTTCCCGAAATTAGTTATCAGCCTCTGCTCGGCCACTGTTCGCTGCTGCCTGTCCCGAAGTCCACCTTGAAGGATGGTCACCAGAAGGTCCGAGGTTTAATATCCTGGACCACTGAAGTATTCCCCAACTGGAAGGGAACACTCCTGTCTGTTGATTGTTGTGCTAGCCCATTCTTCCGTTGTTGTAGCCTTTGCTCAGTTTCCCAGTGTTTGTTCAGTGACTGTGATTAATGCCAATCTCCATGGATTCTAATTATCCCAGTGGAGGGTTTCCATCTTTTAATGATAAATAGGCGCCGTTCAATGTGTTATCCCATAACTTGAGCGGGAGCATCACCGACAGCACTGACAGGGATCAGCAGATTTAGAGAGAGGGGCGGACAGATCCGAATCTGAAAACATTAGACTGGAATGTTCCAAAAATGTATCCGAATCTGGGAACATTAGACTGGCACGTTCTAAAAATAGACAGGAGTTTATCCGATTATGTTTGGTATCTTTCTGTATTTTATTGGTGGTCATTATCATTGCGGATCTATTATGCTCTTCTCATTATTCAATATTTTTATTATCCTTTCCTGGCTATCGTTGGTGTTCCTGGTATGTGTCACTGTCCAGATTTGTTTTTCTATAAACACATAGTTTACACTTCTTGTCACTATTATTGTTCCTGTTGAAAATCTCAATCCAGATATTCACTCTACAGACCACTACTAACTACATCAAGGAATGTGTTCATTTACTGTCTCTCTCTCTGCTCTGGCAGTGTTACTCATGGGTCTCTATGTTGACCTACTCAGTTTCAGCGGAGAACTACAATTTATTGTACCATTGCCTTTGGTATATAAATATTAACAGTATGGAGGTCACTCTCCACTGTTCTGGTTACAAACTCCGCTTCCACCCCATCCCTGGTTAATATCTGCGGCTGAAGCAGACAGGTCACAACTGTGGGAGATCCCTTTGACCATGAGCTGATTCCTGACACCATACCTTGACCATTTCTAACTTGAAAAACTCACCACCGCCGAATATATCTCACTGGTGTATTCCATCTGCTGTTGAACCTTGAGCTATGAAATACCGTCTTAATGAAGTTAATAATCTGCTGCTGACGCTCCCGGCTTCAAACCTGCCGAAGCAAATCTGATTCGAACTCACGCCAAACTGCCATCCGTCTGTCATTCATGTGCACGCCGATGTATATTGCTATTGTGTCTGGCGATGACTTTATTTTAACATTCTCAAACACGTTATCTCATCTGTCCATGAAACTTCTCTCGTTCTCTCTCTGTTGATTAACAAAAAGCCTGCCAGTTGTTCGTATTTAAAATAATTTATTCCATGTGCATTCCTTCTCAAACAAGGAGTTTCACATTCAGCCACGCCAATCGCGCACACACACGCACTGTCCCTCAGTTTCTGATGAACACATACACACAGCAAATCTTCCCATTGTAGGCAGTAACCTGTTGCGAATATAGTTAGCATATGATAGTAAAGTTTGAAATACTCTCCATGCTGGGCAGATAGTGCAGTTTACTGAGCAACACACTAGCATGGTCAGCACAGCCCTCCATGCTGGGCTGTCACCTGTCCCAGTTTATGCTATTTGTGATGTTCTGTGAAGCAAATTCAGAATTTGATGTAACAAAATATTTCTGCTGATCTGACAATGCCTGTATTCAATGTTCTCATTCTTGTAATTTTGCTTTCGAAGATCTCACTTCTTCAGTTAGTCCCACTGCCATGTCTTTTTCCCCATATTTTCACAACATCTTTTCAATTAATTAACTGTCTGTTTCTGTCTTTAATGTGAATCTCTCTGTCCCTCTGTATCTTTCTCTGGCCTCGGCTTTTGGCTCTGTAGTATATCGATTCCTGGCATTGTGTAGCTCAGAAGCAATGAAATGGTGTGTGTCAGGCTGTTGTTCACTTCCCGGTATGTCCCAAGTGATGGTCCGTGGAGAGGCGTGTTTCAGAAGTTATGAGACGCATCCTTGTAACTTGGTCTGTGCATGTGTTTGTCCCTCTCAGGTGATCTTGCTGTCAGTAACACGAGGAAGACCCTTGAATAAAGGAACAGTCATTTCATTGTGTAGCAATGCTGTCACTTTTTTTAAATAAAAGGTTATTTTCTCCTTATTTTAATAAGAGGTCTTAAAGGCCAAAGCGCCTACTGAAAACGGCTCAACGAAAAAACGTATGAGACTTTTATGTTTTTTTTTAATAAATAGTAGTAACAATGGCCAGTTGGCACAGACCAGGCTTTATAGTTTTTTTTCCTTGCAGATGTAACAGTTACCAGGTGCCTGGGTCCCAGAAGAGTTGGAAGTTTTAATAAATTATCCCTAGCTGCTATTCTCTCTGAAAGCTCACATGATACTGTTTCCTCCTGGACTGGAGAACTGTATGCAAGAATGTATGCTGAATGCTCATTTTTGCCAAGGGGTGTGTTAAGGTGATGTTAGTATATTGGAACAGTTCATTTGTAGCAGGATCTGTGTCCATCATTCAGCTAAGGTTTCCAATAGCTAGGTTATTCTAAATTCCTCTTCATTTTGTATGGATTTTCATTAGAGTATTTAAATATAGTGTGTTTTGCATAAGGGTAAGTGGTTTGACGAGTGGAATCATATCTGGGACATCCAATTCCCATCTATCTTGTTATTAAGGAAAAGTTGACATCCAAGCTACCTTCTTAAAATAGTTTGAGACAGTCTGGTTGGTCTATAGCAAACTGGGGTCTCTTGTCAGATTCTAAATCGGTAATTGGATTTAGAATTAGAATCCCTACAGTGTGCAAAAAGGTTATTCGACCCAACACGTCTACACTCGACCCTCCAAGGAGTAACCTACCCAGGCCCATTCCTCTACCCTATTATGACACATTTACCCCGACTAAGGCACCTAACCCACACATCCCTGAAATCTATGAACAACTAGGCATGGACAATTCACCTGACATGCTCATCTTTGGATTGTGAGGGGAAACCAGAGCATCCAGAATAAGCTCATGCAGAAAATGGAGAGTATGCACCAGGAGGCTATTGGCTTCAAAGGTTGTGTATAGTAGCTGTTAGGGTCTTTTGTTCCAGATGTTGAATTCAGTTGGTTTAAACAGTGTTTTGTGTATAAAGGTTCTTTCAGTCACTAAGAGTTTTCTGTGTGTGGAAAAATTGTTTTTTAAAAAAGGTAATGAAGGCAAAGCTGCAGGGATTGGCAGACAAGCTGGAGTTGGGGTTGTGTTTGTCTGTGAGAAAATGAGAGACAATTACAGCTATAGCTCAGCAATTACATTTGGAGGATCTTTCTTCAGAATCTTTAGAAATGGCTCGAATTCAATTTCAAATGAGGCACCTTGAACATGAGAAAGAATTGAAACAGTTTGAATTATGATGAAAAATAGAAATAAAAGAAAAGGACATGAAGAAGAGAAAGAGAAAAAGAGAAGAAAAGCAGAGAGTTTCAACTTCAAAAGTTAGCAATTAGAGAGGAAAGTGGACATAGAAGGCGGTGATGAAGGTAGACTGTAGGCTGGATGAGGAGGTTTGTGAGGTTGAGCAACCCTATAGTAGCCATAGGTCTGATGGGGATCTGTTTAGATACATCCAGGCATTATCTAAATTTGATGAGAAGGACGGGGAAGCCTTTTTAATTTCATTTGAGAAAGTGGCTAAACAAATGCAGTGCCCAGTGAACATGTGGACTTAGTTGATCCAAACAACGCAGTTGGGATTTGCATCCCTATCGGAGGAGGTATCTGGGGATTATGAGGAGATGTAGAAAGCCATCTGAAGTGCATGTGAGCTCGTGCCAGAAGCCAACAGACAGCGTTTCAGGAATCTAAAATAGCGTCCCTGGTTAAACTCACATTGACTTTGAAAGAATCAAAAAATATCATTTTGAAAGGTGGGTAAGGGTATTAAAAACTGAGCAAACCAATGACACTCTTAGAGAGATTCTTGTTTTGGAGAAGTTCAACAATTCACTTCTGGCAGTCGTGAGAAATCGTGTGGAAGAGCAGAGAGTTACAACGCCAAGGTTAGAAGCTGAAATGGCAGCTGATGATGATTTAGTTCAGAAACCAAAGTTTGGTTTCTGTGATGGATTGAGAAGAATGTGCAAGATCTTCTTAAAACGTATCACTGTCAGAGTAAGGTTTATTGGCATAGGCCAGGAGAAGCCGGGAAAGAGATTACAGCATTGAGAGGCACAGAAGGATGAAATTCTTTAATGCTGAAATATGAGGAGCTATGTCACTCAGAGGGACTATTGGAGAGATGAGAAGTGCTCCATTATGTAACGTGTGGTTGAAGCGTCCAGTGGAAACATCAACAGATTTATTCCACAATGGGGAAGGAGGCCTTGAGCTTGACATTGGCGTTACGACATTTCAGCATTTAAATTGTGAATAACATACCTGAGACAATTTTTTTTTAATCACTGATCGTGACTCCTTAAAATTTTTGGAGAGGTTTGGGGAGAATAACACCAGTCTGTTTCGATTGAGCTTATTATTGCTGACATTCAATTTGAAATTATACAGGTGACAGGGCGAGAAAACCTAAGTTTTGACACGTTGTGGAGACTTGGATGAAGAAAGACAAAGGCACTCTGTGGCAGGAGTAAAATGACTGAAATCGAATCGAGTTGTGAACATTTGTATGCTTAGAGTCCACGTAATACAAATGCATTTCAATCTGCTAATAGAAGAAGGTTAGGAGGTCTAAAATGAATCCATTTTTGGATATTGATGGATCATTTTATTGATGGTGGAGTTGTGAGTATACTATCATTGTAAAAACGTGATTTTCTCTTGAGTTTTTTTTTGAAGAGAGGTTTTAAAGGCAGAAGTGCAGAACTGCTGTCTGAAAACAGTTTAAGTCACTAACTGAGAAAGCCTTTAGGTTTCATTAAAACGTGGTAACAATGGAAGGGCAGTGGCCAGCTCTCCCAGATCAGGTTTCCACGTTTTGTTTTTAGCTGCAGCATTAAGAAGCTGCTGTGCATCCCAGAAGGGTTGGAAGTTTCAATACATGATCCCCAGCTGCTTTTCTCTCTGAGATCTCTGTTGATGTTGTTTTCTCCTGGATTGGAAAACTGCTGTAAGGATCTGAATACATTTGAATATATCTTTGTGCCAAGCGGTGTAAACCAAGAAGGTATGGTATCTATTGTTTGTGTAAGTGTTCCAACATATAAGCCATCCCAAATTTTTCTTTTCTTTGATTATATTTTAACTAAAGTATTTGAATAAATTATGTTTTGCTTAATGTCGAGTAGGTTGACCAGTCACAATATATCTACAAAACAGTATGTTCAAAATAAGGAAAGGTTTGAGTCTAAGCAGCCTTCTTAAATTATTTTGCGGGGATCTGGTCTACTCCACAACGCTTGTAGCCAAGGGGTTTCTGACTGACTCCTGTTATTAAAAATTTAGTGGAGTGGCTGGTGATGGTTTGCTGGAAGTTGGACTGTAAGCTGCCTCAGACATTCAGGGAGATCTGAGGATTTGGTGACTCAACTCTGGATGGAGCATGGGGACTTTATTTCCAGCATCTGAGCCTGCAACATGAACAACACATGAAGCAGAGGCTGCAGAGAAGGGAAGCTCTGAAACCACGGAGTGAGTGTGTGTGGGGAAAAGGATCTGCTGTATCCACCCCAGGTATTCCAGGAACAACTTCCCAAGCTACACTTAACCCAGGAGCAGATAGTGAGGGGACCCTGACTGAACGAGGAGCTGGGCACAAAGCGGTGTCATCTCCTTCAACACGTCCTGCCGCATCGCACCAGGGGGAGGACGGTGCTTCAAGTGGCTGTTAGAGTCACAGTTTCATTCAGCTTCTATGATCCATAACTTTCCAGGCAGAACAAGGTGACATATCCGTCATTTCCCAATATCTCAACATCAATGTCACCATTCGGTGATGGAGGATATATATGGTGGATGAGGTAAATACATTGTTTCTCCCACAGCAGGGAGCTGCTGGGTGTATCCAGTATAGTGGGATTCCTGATAGTGTGCATGGCATCTGCAGAGTACTCATGTCAATGGGGAGAGTTAGAGGAACTGAAGGAGCTCTCTCTCTATTAATGTTACAGTGTACCCATGCACAGTACATCATGTTGGTGAATACTCCCTGTCCTGGCAGCAGTCACGGCCTCTTCATTCAGAAGCAGTCAGCCATTCCCATCGTCATCAGGTCTCCACTTATAAAGAAATCAATATATCTTGGATAAAGGCTGTCCCCTTGATGCACGTTTCCAAACACCATCCCCAGCACCAACCAACCACATTAAAGTATTCCTTGTGTACGGAGAGCAATGGGGTCACTTGGAATGTCTGGGAGCTGACGATCAGGGATGGAGCTCCAAATCCGCTCCACATCTACACATTCAATTACTTTTAGCATTTTACAGACCTCAATGAGATCTCCTTTCATTGTTATAAACTCGAAAGTATAGGCCTAAACTGCTCAATTTCTCTTCATAAGACAAACACATCAAATATGGAATCAATCTAATGAAGCTCTTCTGCATTGCCTCCAATGCAAATACCTCATTCTGCAGGACACCCAAACTCTACTCCAGTCGCAGCCTCACTAACGCCTTGCATAGCTACACCAACACTCCCCACCTTTCTACTCTATCCTTTTATAAATAAACACTGGCATTATGCTTGCATTCTCATTACTTGCAGTACCCGCATGCAGGTTTTCTGTGATATGCAAGCAGACACCCAGATCCCTCTGCACCCAAGCACTTTGAACTTTCTCTCCATTTAGATAATAATGTGTCTTTCTATTATACTGGCCAACTTGAATAGCCCCATATTTATTCACATTAATTTTCCTTGCCAAATGTTGGCCCATTCATTCAAACTATCCATATAGTTTTAAATCTCTTGCATCATCATTCCGAAGTAATTTCCTACCAATGTTAGTGTCATCTGAAAACGTGGCATCGCATTTTCTATCCCATCAACCGAGTGCAGTAATACCATCGATCGCAAATGTATGAGGCATGAGTCCTGAAATCAATGGCACCCCACAAATTGCATTTGCCAAAAGAAAATGACACATTTATTCCATCTGACACCATTTTGTTGGTTATCCAATCCTCCATCCAAGCTAATAAATTACTCCTAAACCCATGTTGTCTGATCTTACCACTTACTCTTTGGAGAAGCGACATATCCGATGCCTTCTGGAAGACCAGAAATGTTACATCTCCAGGATTCCCACGATCCACCTTGTTTGTGACATCTTCAAATAACTCAAGCAAACAATTCAGACACGGTTTAGCCTTCGTAAAACCATGTTGACTCTGATGGATTGTGGTTTAACATGGCAAATGTCCTGAACCATGAACTCTAGCAATTTGCCTTAAATTACAATAGTTTATTGTTACACTTTAGTACCTAATGTATACCATTATTATAAGTTCTTCTCTTTCGAAAACCTTTACATTTTCTTTGAATTCCTATTTAATGGGCAAACATTTTTAAGAGATCTGCTGAGTAGAGCCATGTGTGGCTGGATGGACTCATCATCCTGCTGGTGTACAAACTCGATGGGCTAACATCTTTCTGGTGTTCCCATGTTGCCATCTGCAAGGACAGAATGAGCCCCTCCTGTTGATGTTTTATAGGATTGGGAGATTATGGAATCTTATTGTTGCCGTCTAACATTTTGAGAGGTGATGGGTCTTCTCATACTTCTCCATAACAGGTGGAAATACTGAACGGTCTCCTCATGTATCCCAGAGATGGGACCGAGGCAATGATTGTTCTTCTCTTGTTCCCATACAACAGACACGAGTCTAAATTACCTCTTTCTTTCTCATGAAAGAAGTCTCAGATAGTTTTTATCCTTATCCAATTCCCGTGCAATAGGCTCAGTGGGACTGAATGGCCTCCTGTTATCCCAGTGTAACAGTTTCCAGTCACTGTGTGACCTCTTCCAGTTCCTATGTTACAGACTTGAGGAGGCTGAATGGACTGATCCTGTTGCTGTTTAACAGGATACTGGTGCAGCATGGCCTACTGTTATAGGCTCGAGGGGCTGATTGGCCTCCTTCTGTAAACGTACGTCAGTCTCCAGTAGCTGAATAACCTCATCCTGTTTTGGTGTAACAGGTTCGAAGGTCTGAATATCCTCCTGTTGTTCCTGTGTAACAGGCTGCAGAACGGAATGTTCCTCCATTATCTGTGTAATTCACTTCACTCGTTGACTCCTTCTGTCATCTATGTTCAAATAAGATCATCTTTAATTTTTGTAAACTCCAATGGCTACTGGGTCAACCTGATCATCCTTTCGTTATAAGCAAGCACCTTCATTGCAGGAATCAGTTGAGGGACCCATCTTTGAGCTGCTTCCAATATAACAACATCCTTTCTTCATAGAAGAGGCTGAATCTGTACATACTACTCCAGGTGTGATCGTCCTGTACAGCAGCAGCAACACTTTACCAGCCTGCTGTAAGATTCCCACCCAGGTTAGAGCAGTATCAGCTCTCTGGGGGAATGCAGAACATTGTTGGAAGATCATTGTCCTTCTCTACTCCATCAGCATAACGGGAGATCTGGAGAAATTAATGTTTGAGAAGATCATAAATGATTTGGCGAGATGATCACTGCCATTAATCTCCCTAGAGCCCACATCGTTCAGATTCCACAGGATCTAGTAAGGTGGAGCGCAAAAGCAGCAAGGAGGAGCAAACATTGATGGGAGTTATATATCAAAGTGAAAGCTGCAATACAAATGCTGGACATGTTATAAAACAGGAAATGAGATATACACGTTTGTGAGTACTACAGTAATAATGTACTGTTTAGGTTATATCTAAAGTGTGTTAACTCAATTGAATGCTAATGTTGGGAAAAATGGATTTCATGACCACGTGTGAGATGGTTTACATGAACATTAGGTCGAGAACTGAGCTCGAGATCAGGTTATTTAGGAATTAGTATTGAGTGATCAGAAGAGCTCATTGAAACTTTTGCTGTAAAGGACCTTTTGAGAACAGTAACCACAATGTATTAGTTTTCTTTTATGCTGTATGAGTACACGACAGATTCTGTTGTATTTGAAGGAACCGTTATAAATCTGAGTCATGCAAGTCATGAAGGTGTGAGGAGAAAGTGGGGACTACAGATGCTGGAGATCAGAGTTGAAGAGTGTGGTGCTGGAAAAGCACAGTCAGGCAGCATACTAAGAGCAGATAAATCAATGTTTCGGGCATAAGCCCTTCATCAGGAATGAAGCTTATGGGCCAATGGGGCTGAGAGATAAATGACAAGGGGGCGCGGCAGGGGGGAGGTAGCTGGGATTGCGATAGGTAGTTGAAGTTGGGATTGAAAGGGATAGGTGACGAAGGGAGGCAGAACACCTCATCTACCGCATCCATTCAACCCAATGTGGTCTCTACATTGGTGAGGCAGGAGGTCAACTTGTGGATTATTTCAGAGAATTTCTCTGGGACAGCCACATTAGGCAACTTCATCGCCTTGTAGCTGAGCACTTTAACTCATCTTCCCACTCTGCCAAGGACATGAGGGTCCTGGGCCTGCTCCATCACCAAACCCGAGCCACCAGAAGCCTGGAGGAAGAAAGCCTCCTCTTCTGTTTTGGGACCATCCAACCACAGGGGATCATAGTGGATTTCCCCATTTCCCCAATTCCCCTAATCCTACATTATCCCACTCCAACCTTCCAAGTCAGCACCGCCCTTTTGTATGTTCCTACGTGTCCACCTTCTTTCCTATCAATCTGGTCCACCCTCCTCTCCGACTATCACTTTCAACCCCACCTTCATCTACCTATTAGATGAAAGGAGGCAGCTTAGAAAAATGCCAACTGTTGCAGTAAGCCAGTGGACTCAGAAAAATGTAGGACCCAGCAAAGATGACCAAGAAACTGAGAAGAAAATCAAAAAGAGAAAAAGCGTGCATACAAAAGAAAAACATAAAGACTGCTAAAAAGCGTTCAGGATAGTTTATTGCAGAGAACAGAGAAATCAAAGGGAAAAGAAACAGTTTATTTGCGTCTATCTTCATGGAAGAATGTCCAGAAATTATTCCAGAAATACCAAGTGACCATGGGACTTGTGTAAGTAAAGGCTAAGATCATTCTTATCAATGTTGATGTCATCTTTGAAAAGAAAGCTGGATTGAGTATTAATAAGTCTGACAGAATCGATGTAGTTCATACAAGAATTTCAGAGGAAGCAGCAATAGACATGTTGATTGCATCGCGGATTTTCACTTTATTTTCTGACACATTCCCGAAAGGCATTTAGCCAATCTGGATAAGGCAAAGATTATAGATATTATCCAATAGTTTAAGAATGGATGAAGGTGGAGAGTGGTGAACTACAGACCGGTAACTTGTCATCCGCAGTCGGGTGTCTGTTGGACTCAATCGCAAAGAACATGCTACTAGATTTTTAGAAGGTAATAACATAACTGGGGAGTATGATAATGTATCGATGAAAGGAAAGGCAGAAGTGGCAAACTTTTTTTGGTATGGTTTGAAGATGATTCTTTGAGACATAGGCAATGAAGAACCAATGGATAGCGTGGAGTTGAATATACAGGAGCTCTTTTTTAAGAACTCACAGAGTAAGCTCATAAAAAAAGTTAAAGCAAGAGGTATTGGGAAAAACATATGCAAATGGGAAAGTAAAAATTAGGTTTACATTCTTGTGAATGTAATTGTAATATAGAGGATGTAGTGAACCTGTTGCATCGAGTGTTGGTGAGACTAACCTTAGAGTATTGTCCATTGTTCGGAGTTCCAATATCAGAAAGAATACACCGAATATAGAGGTACTGCAAAAGGTATCATCCAGATTAATCCCTAAAATGATGATTCAGATTATTCACTAAAATGTCAGGATTGTCTGATGTGGAAACTCAGTCTGTGATCTCGAGTTTCAAAACATGAGAGGTGATTGCAGTGAAACTTAGAAACATGGGGGGACTGAATAACAGAGGGACATGGAGAAGTACAAGTAGGCGAGGTCTGGGAGAATCCAACGATATTCTATACGGACAAGTAGAAGAGAATAATCAGCAAACAGTTAGTGTGCATTAGAACCTAAAGGGGCAATCTGTGTGTCAAGCTGGAGAACATTGATGGATTGTAACATGAGAAATTCACATCCATTTTACTTGGGAGAAGGAGGAGGCAGGTACAGAATTCAAGAAGATGGACGGGGAAGCTCTTGAACAGATTGATGTAAAATACGAGCAGAGAATTGAGGTTTTGTTCTGTATAAATTTGGACCAATCTCCACGTCTGACTGACTTGGATCACAGGCGGCTGTTGGGGTCAAGGGAGGAAAGAACCTGACTGAATATTTTAATTAGAACCTGACCATAGGGGAGGTGCCAGAGAACTGGAGAACTGCTAATACGATTCCACTTCAGAGTAAGGGTGGGAGAGATAGACCAGGGAACTAGAGACGAGCAAGTATTAGATCACTGTTGAGGAAACTACTGGAGAAAATAGGGAAGGAGAAAATAGAACTCCAATCAGAGTCGCAAGGTTTGATCAGGGATAATCATTGTGACTTTGTCAGAAGGAAGTCACATCTAATGCGTTTGATTGAATTAGTTTGAGGCAGTCGATTGCTTAGTTTTGTAGGAAAGCCTTTGAAAAATTTTCACCTGGGAAACTGAAAAAATAAAGTAAAATCTCACAATATGAAACAAAACTTGACAAGTTACAGTGAAAATTTTCTTAGTGGCAGCTGGCAGAGGGTGATGAGAGAAGGCTGTTTGTGTGACTGGAGACCAGTGTCCCCGGGTGTACCACAGGGATCAGTGCTGCTTCACTTTTTGTTTGCGTTATTCATAAATAAATATAGATGTGAATGTGGAAAGGGCTAGGTGGAGAGTCAGGGAGGTGTGATAAGTAAGTGTATGTTTGACATAAAGATTGGCTGGGTGGTTAGCAGTGAGGAGGAAGGCCTTAAGTTACAGGAGGATGCAGAAAGAATGATCAGATGAGCAGATGAACGGCAGATAGAATGTAACCCTGATATATATAAGGTGATGCACTTTGGGAGAAGGAAGCAGGCAGGGGAGGACTCAATTAATGGCAGCACACTGGGAACCTCAGAGTGTGCTTCTCCGCACATCCCTGAATGTGGCTGGACAGGTTAATGGACTAGTTAAGAAATGGACCTTGGGTGTAGCGTTTCCTAATCAGGGTGTAGATTATTAGAGTAATACAGGGCTTTGGTTCGGCCAAAATGGAATACTGTATGATAATCTGGGAGCCACATTCCAGACCGGATGTGATTATACTGGAGGGGGTGCAGAGGTGATTCACCAGGATGTTCCCTGGGATGGAGCATATCAGCTATGGAGAGAGGCTGGATAAGCCCGGATTTTTTTACTTTGGAGCAGAGAAAGCTGAGGGGTTCGTGATTCAGAAGGATAAGATTATGAGGGACATTTGCAGGGTAGATAGACAGCTGCTGTTCCTTTTAGTCAGAGGGTCAAGAACAAATGAGCACACTTTTAAAGTGAAGAGTTTGAGTTTCAGAGAGGATTTAAACATTTTTTTTCACCAGGAGTATGTTGGGTTCGGGGATTACTTCCTGACAGGGGAATTATCACAGATAACCTCACAATCGTTAAAACGTACTTGGACGAGCACTTGGAAGTGTCATAACATTCCCAGCTATGGGCCTGCTGTAGAAAGTGGGACTAGTATAGATCATGCTGTACTTCTGTTGGCACAGAGTCGATGCTGCTGTGAGTGTACCGTGTGGAAGGTCAATTATTGAGCAGGAGTTTAAGGCAGGAATTGATGGGTTTCTGAAGAGTATATTCACAAGGGTTATAAGAGTGAACTGTAATAACTTGTTAAATCATGTCAATGTGAGAAACATGAGAAAAGTGCAGCTAACTTACAAACTGAAACTATAGAATGGAGAACGGACAATTGAGAACGGGGAACAGGGAAATGGCAGAACTATGAAGCCCCGACTTCAGTTCTGTCTTCACAGAACTTTCTCACAATGCCAGGTAAACCAAGTCTGGTGTGGGAAAATGATAAGAGTACATGGAACATAGAACATAGTAAGTCAGGAGAAATTATTGGGAGTGAAAATAATGTTCATAGACAACTAACATAGATTTATGAAATGGGAATTATGTTTGAAAAACAGACTGGAAGACAAATGAAAAAGAAGCAATGTATATAAAACATTTGGATTTTCAGAAAAGTTTTGATAAAGCTCCAAGCCCAGTTTACAAAATCAAATCTGAGTGGATTGGGGCGAATATATGGACATGTTTCTAGAATGGGACAATTGGCAGGAAACAATGAATAGAAATAAACAGACTCGTCAAGAAACAGCCTGACATTGTCTGTAAGGTATGATTCTGTGAGTATGGCCATGTCCCAGACTCCCCATCGCCTTCCCCGGATATCTCCGATCTCACCAACAGGACAGACACAGCAGAAGTGGCAGCACAGTGGGATACAGTTGGAAGGGAATTGCTCTGGGAATCCTCAAAAGTGACTCCGTATCCCATGAAGTCTCATGGCTTTAGTTTACACATGGGAAAGGAAACCTCCTGCTGATTACCATGTACCAGCGTCTCTCAACCGATGAAACAGTACTCCTCCATGCTGACCAACACCTGGAGGAAGCACTGAGGGTGGCTAGGATGCTAAATGTACTCTACGTGGGGGTGTAAATGTCTACCACCAAGAGTAGCTCAGCTGCAGCATTACTGATTGAGCTGGCCGGGTCCTAAAGGATATAAAGTTTAGGTTTGTATCTATGGCAGGTCATGAAGGAACCAATAAGAGGAAAATACATACTTGACCACATCCTTTCTAATCTGCCAGGTGAAGAAGTATCTGTCCATGACAGTATTGGTAAGAGTGACCACTGCATAGCCATTGTGGAGACAAAGTCCCACCTTCACATTGAGAATAACCTCCATCATTTTGGGTGGCACTATCACCGTGCTAAATAAGACCAGCATGAAACACATACCGAAGCTCAAGTCTGGGTGTCCATAAGGTGCTGTGGGTCAGCAATAGCAGCAGAATTGTACAGCCACACACCCTCATGGCCTGGCATATCCCCCTCACAACAATCACCATCAAGCCAGAGGATCAACCTTGTTTCAATGGAGTGAGCAGGATGGCAGGAGCAGCACTAGGCATACCTGACAATGAGGTGTCAGCCTGGCGAAGTCACCAACCAGGACAACGTCTGTGCCAAACAGCATAAGCAGTAAGTGATAGACAGAGCTTAGTGATCCCACAAGCAACGGATCAGATCTAAGCTCTGCAGTCCTTCCACTCATAGTTAAGAAAAGCTGGGGACAATTAAACAAGCCATTGGAGGAGGAGATTCCACAAGTATCCCCATCCTTAATGATGGAATAGTCCGGCACTTCCGTGCAAAAGATAAGGTAGATGCATTCTTTAGTCAAAAGAACATCTTCGTCAAAAGTGCTGAGTGGATGGAATATCTCAGCCTCCTCCAGTGTTCCTTAGCAATTCAGGTACCAGTCATCAGCCAATTTGATTCAGTCCACGCGATATCCAGAAACAGTTGGAGACACTGGATACTCCAATGGGACACATACTGACAACATTCTGGCTATAGTACTGAAAACTGTGCTGCAGAACTTGTCACTGCCCTAGCTAAATTGTTCCAGTATCGTTACAACAACATTTCCCCGATTACGTGAAAATTACCCCAGGTATCCCCTATACATAAAAAGCAGAACAATTCCAATCCGATCAATTACCAACCCATCAGTCTACTCTCGATCAACAGTAAACTGGTGGAAGGTGTCAGTGTTTTCAAGCAGCACCTCCTCAGCAATAACCTGGTCAATGATGCCAGTTTGGACTCCACCAGAGCCACTCAGCTCCCGATCTCATTACCTTGGTTCAAACATGGACAAAAGAGCTGAATTTCAGAGGTGGGCTGAGAGTGACAGCCATTTAAAACAAGTCTGTCTTCGACCAAGTGTGGCATCAAGGCACCTTAGCAAAACTGGAATCAATGGGTATCGGGGCAAACCCCCCAGTGGTTAGAATCATACCTGACACGTAGGAAAATGGTTATGGTTGATAAAGATCAGCCAACCCAGCTCCAGGACAAGTCTGCAGGAGTCCCTCGGGCAGTGGCCTAGGCCCAAACTTCTTCAGGGCTGCTTCATCAATGACCTTCCCTCCATTTTAAGGTCAGAAGTGGGGATGTTCGCCAATGATTGCATCATGTTCAGCAACATTTGTGGCTCCTCAGATACTGAAGCAATCCATGTCCAAACACGACCAGATCTGGACAGTATCCAGGCTGACAAGTGGCAAGTAATATTCAGGCCACACAAATTCCAGACCCTGACCATCACCACTAAAATACAATTTAACTACTGCTCCTTGGCATTCAATGGTGTTACTATCACTGAATCCACAGTGGGCTGCAACGGTTCAACAAGGCACGGTGGCACAGTGGTTAGCACTGCTGCCTCACAGCGCCTGTAGACCCGGGTTCAATTCCCGACTCAGGCGACTGACTGTGTGGAGTTTGCACGTTCTCCCCGTGTCTGCGTGGGTTTCCTCCGGGTGCTCCGGTTTCCTCCCACAGTCCAAAGATGTGCGGGTCAGGTGAATTGGCCAAGCTAAATTGCCCGTAGTGTTAGGTAGGGGGTAGGTGTAGGGGTGTGGGTGGGTTGCGCTTCGGCGGGTCGGTGTGGACTTGTTGGGCCGAAGGGCCTGTTTCCACACTGTAAGTCTAATCTAATCTAAAAAAAGGCAGCTCACCACCACCCTCTCAAGGGCAACTTGGGACAGGCAATAAATGCTGGCCCAGCCCGTCACACCCAGATTCAGGAAATAAATATTACTTTCAATAAAAATAACAGTGTAAGGTTGCTGAGGTATCACAGAGATCGGTGTTCAGGCCCGAACTGTTCACAATACCCATTAAACAATTGGTTGCGGGAATCAAATACAATATATCCCAACCTGCTGACAACACTAAAGCATGTGGGATTGTGAGTGGGTGAGGAGGTTGTAAAAAAGCTTCAAGGTGACTGAGACAAGTGGAAAATAGGTAAGTACGTGGCACATGGAGAGCAAGGTGGGTAGAGGTGACGGTGTGCCTTTTGGTGGGAACAATAGATTGGAAGTCTATCGTTTGAAAAGGGATTGCTTGACACATGTTGATCTACAAAGGGAGGTATGCTCCTTTTTGTTGTTTCTTTCTGCCCAGCCCTCCGCGGTCCCTGCAGCACAATCAGTTCTGAATCCAGAAGGCAATACTGGGAATGGCATTGGCACGCTGACCAGTGTGCATAGAGCCACCAAGCTGTAACATTGCAAAGGATTTGGATCTCCCTGTAGACCAGTCACTGAAAACAATATTGCAGGGAAGAAAGCAATTAGGAAGGTAAATGGGATGTTGACCTTCATTTCGGGTGCCGTTGAGTCCAGGAGTAAGGGTGTCTTCCTGCAGCTGTACAGGGCCATAGTGAGACCCCATCTCGAACGTGGTGGGCAAAGTCTTAGAGAGAATGGTAAGGGATAAGATTTATGAACATCTGGGTAGGAATAACGTGATCAGGGATAGCCAGCATGGTTTTGTGAAGGGCAGGTCGTGCCTCACAAACCTTATTGAGTTCTTTGAGAAGGTGACTAAGGAAGTGGATGAGGGTAAAGCAGTAGATGTTGTGTATATGGATTTTAGTAAGGCGTTCGATAAGGTTCCCCATGGTAGGCTAATGCTAAAACTTCGGAGGTATGGCATTGAGGATACATTAGAGGTTTGGATTAGGAATTGGCTGGCTGGAAGGAGACAGAGGGTAGTAGTTGATGGATTATGTTCATCTTGGAGCGCAGTTACTAGCGGTGTACCACAAGGATCTGTTTTGGGACCATTGCTTTTTGTTATCTTTATAAATGATCTAGAGGAAGGACTTGAAAGCTGGGTAAGCAAGTTTGCGGATGACACAAAAGTCGGTGGAGTTGTGGATAGTGAGGAAGGAAGTGGTAGGTTACAGCGGGATATAGATAAGTTGCAGAGCTGGGCGGAAATGTGGCAAATGGAATTCAATGTAGCTAAGTGCGAAGTCGTTCACTTTGGTAGGAATAACAAGATGATGGATTACTGGGCTAATGGTAGGCTACTTGGTAGTGTGGATGAGCAGAGGGATCTTGGTGTCCATGTACACAGATCTCTGAAAGTTGCCACCCAGGTAAATAGTGCTGTGAGGAAGGCATATGGTGTACTGGGCTTTATTGGCAGAGGAATTGAGTTCCGGAGTCCTGAGGTCATGTTGCAGTTGTATAAGACTCTGGTGCGGCCTCATCTGGAGTATTGTGTGCAGTTTTGGTCGCCATACTATAGGAAGGATGTGGAAGCTTTAGAACGAGTGCAGAGGAGGTTTACCAGGATGTTGCCTGGAATGGTAGGAAAATCTTATGAGGAAAGGCTGAGGCACTTGGGGCTGTTCTCATTGGAGAAGAGAAGGTTTAGGGGAGATCTGATAGAAGTGTATAAGATGATTAGGGGTTTAGATAGGGTAGATACTAAGAACCTTTTACCGCTAATGGAGTCAGGTGTTACTAGGGGACATAGCTTTAAATTAAGGGGTGGTAGGTATAGGACAGATGTTAGGGGTAGATTCTTCACACAGCGGGTTGTGAGTTCATGGAATGCCCTGCCCGTATCAGTGGTGAACTCTCCTTCTTTATGGTCATTTAAGCGGGCATTGGATAGGCATTTGGAAGTTATTGGGCTAGTATAGGTTAGGTAGGATTCGGTCGGCGCAACATCGAGGGCCGAAGGGCCTGTACTGCGCTGTATCCTTCTATGTTCTATGTTCTATTATGCAGTATTGTGTGGAGTTTTGGTCTCTGTACCTAACAAAGGACAAACCTGACATTGAGGGAGAGCAGTGAAGGATGACCAGACTGATCTCTGGGATGACAGGCTTGTTGTGGGAGCAGTCTTTGGGGGGACTGGGCCTGTATTCAATGGCTTGAGGAAAATGGGTGGAGATCTCAGTGAGATATATAAAACTCTGACAGGGCGAGACAGATTGGAAGCAGGGATGATAATTCCCCAGGCTGTGGTGTCTAAAACAAGGGGCCACGGTGTTAGATGCCGCCAGGCCATTCTGCATTGAGATGCCAATAAATGTCTGAGCTCAGAGACTGGTGACCCTGGGGAATGCGCTGGGACCTGGAAGCTAAGACACTGAATATAACTGCAGATTTAGAGACAGTAAAGGGATGGTGGGAGAGCAGGAGTACGGTGTGGAAATAAAGAGCAAGCCATTATTATATTGAATTGGGTAGCAACCCGATGGACAAAAGGGACGACTGCACTTGCTAGTTTATAGCTTCCCAAGGTTACTCACATTAGCATATACTGTGGGAAAGCTCTGTAAATGCCGTCACACACTCTCAGATGTTAGGAAGGATGTCTCTGCAGGGTCAACAGGACTGTGTTTCCCGTTTCCTTTTTCCAATAGTGAGGCTGGGGCTGGGTGTTCTGTCTGGTTTTATCCTTTAAGACCTCCGAGCAGTTTGATACAATAGAATGTCTTGCTTGGCCGATTCAGAGATCATTGAAACGTTTTATCACATGACTATGTGTCTGCTGTCATAGATAATCATAGATAATCATGGATAACAAACAGCAATGGACCAAGCCTCCAGTCTGACAAGCATCCTTCCGCCAAACCCTCTGCTTCCTACCATCAAGCCAACTGTGTATCCAATTGGCCAGTTTCCCCAGCATTTCACGTGATGTAACCTTCCAGAGCAGCCTGCCATGTGGAACCTTATCAATTGCCTTACTGAAATCCATGGAGACTACGTCTACCGCTCTGTCCTCGTCAACCTTCCTAGTCACTTCATTCAAGACCTCTGACAAATTTGGGAAGCATGATCTCCCACTCACAAGTCTATGCTGACTGCTCCGAATCAAACCCTTTGTAAGTAATGGGTGCAGTCAATGGTATGCTGTCCTTCATTGTAAGGTGTTTCAAGTCCATAAGTAAAGCCATCTTCCTGCTGTTGCTGAGAGAGATTTGATCTCCTTTGTAAGGAATGATCTTCTTACCACAGACACGGATGATGGTAACATGAGGATAGAGTGAAGAAGCTGAGTGTTTAATCTGTAGAGCTGTGAGAGAAGAAGAAATGGCGATGCTGAAACACAAGGAGTGGCAGGGATCACTTATTTCCAAAAGATACATTGATAGGGGGAGAAATTCCATACTTGACCCAGGATTAATTGGTGTGATTTATTGTCACGTGTACCTCAGTACAAAGAAACACTTTATTTATGAGCAGCGGAGGCAGATCATAGTAAACATGGCCAGACAGATCACAGGTTGGAAACAGACTTGGACAGAGAAAGGCATACAGTTTACACTGAACAGGACATGCACTAGACAAGATCAACATGAACAAGATCAGCATTATTTGAACTTAGAGAGTCCATTCATCAGTCTAACGTGAATTTCCTAATAGTTTATAAGCCTAAATTAACTAATTATATTGTGCAGTCGGTATGTGAAGCTGTACTGAACGTCAGGTTACTCACAATCACCAACAGCAGCCACAATACCTTCC
Organism: Hemiscyllium ocellatum; assembly: GCF_020745735.1. Taxonomy (NCBI): domain Eukaryota; kingdom Metazoa; phylum Chordata; class Chondrichthyes; order Orectolobiformes; family Hemiscylliidae; genus Hemiscyllium; species Hemiscyllium ocellatum. Next base: position 24,609,315 of record NC_083446.1, read on the forward strand.
ATCTGAAACAGGTAGCCATTCCTACCAGCTCCTGCCCTACATAGAGAACACCAGACTGGCTTCTCGGAGATGAAAGGTGCCTTCTTGAGACTACACACAAGACATATGGCTTCCCTCCTCACACTAGAAAACTACGTAAAAGGCCCACGTGTATATTATAAGCAAAGGAGCCACCTGGAACAACGTGAAGCAGACTGTTCGTGCAGCCTCTGCTCCATTTGTTCATCATGTTACAGCATCAATCTGGAGACACTGAAGACTGCCGATGCTGGAGATCAGAGTAGAGTGTCGATTGCTGGAAAAGCACAGTGGGTCAGGCAGCATCCGAGAAGCAAGAGAATCGACGTTTTGGACATAAGACATTCATCAGGAATCAGCATCAATTACCTCATTCTGCCACGTGTAAGTGCATTGAGGTGGGAATGGCCTCCTCCTGTTCCTGTGTAAGTGACTCAAGGGACTGACTGGCTTCTTCCTCGTCCGATTGGACAGGGCCAAGGTCCTGATTGGGTTACCCCTGGTACCTGTTTGACAGCTCGATGTACTGACAAGTGTGATGATGCTGCAGCTTTAAGAGTTTATTTTAGTCCTGGTTTATTTTAAGAGAGAGATTGAACAATCGTTACCAAGCTGTCTAGTTAAGACCACTTGAGTAAACAGCTAAGGAGGCCTTGGATTTATTTTAATGCAGTCTGAATGGGTGTGGTCAGCTCTCACAGATTAGGATCTCTGGGTTTTGGTTTATCAGTAACATCAAAAACTATAGGGGTCTCAACAGAGTTGGAAGTTTCAGGGAATGTCTCCTGTCTGCTACTCTCTCTGAATTTTCTCTTGATGCTGTTTATTATTCTTGCATTTTCGTTTTTGCCAAGGGCAGTGTTTATGGGAATTTCCTATGTTGGACTAGCTCATTAGTAATAGCTCCTAGATCTATTATTTTGTAAAGTTGCCCAATAGAATTACGTTATTCTAAATTCCTCTTTCTTTGGTTTTATTTCATCTTTCGTGTTTAAATAAATAGTGTTTTGTTTCACACCGGGTAGTTTGACCAGTCACATTGCATCTGGAACAGACACTTTATATTTCCTTTAAATAAGAAAACATTAGAATCTCGGCTACTGCCTTCAAATATTTACAAGGGGCTCTGGTGTGGCCCATCACACTATACTCCTTCTCTTCCTGAGTAATAGGCTGGAGGCACTGAATGGGATGTCCCTGTTCTTCTCCAACAGTGTCATTGGGCTGAATGACTTCCTCATATTCCTGTGAAACCAGCGTGAGGTGCTGAATAAACTATTGTTATACTGTGGCAATGTGCAGTGTCCGGCAGTGCTGTTACATGAATGTTATGGACCCTTTAACAACACACGCCTCAATGGAGTCTTGGTCTTGCTGCACATGGACACAGACCAGTTCAGGAGTTGACAGGGGACAAAATGCTCTGAACATTGTGGAATCTTCAGTGACCATCCTCACTTCTGATCTTATGGTGGGAAGGGTGGGGGCGGGGAGACATTGATGAAGCAGCTGAAGATGTTGGTGAAGAGGAAGTTACCCTGAGGATCTCCCACAGAGGTGACCCAGGACTGAGATGATGAACATCTTCCTTTGTGCCATGTTTGATTCCAAACACTGGAGAGTTTACTCTGATTCCCATTAATTCCAGTTTTGTTAAGCTCCTTGATGTCAATAAAAGTCAACCACTGCCTTGATATCACAACCAGTCATTTTTACCTGAACCCTTGAGTCAACCACTTTTGTTCACATCAATAGGCCATGATATAGGAGCAGCAAGTGTTTTCTTCAAATAGGTGGTATTGAATGTCAGGATTTCTCTTCTCAAGGGTGTTCGGGAGCCAGATGACTGAAAGTATTTGAAGAGGAGGTAGATGGATATTGACCTGTCAGAGAGGTGAGGGTTATGAGGAATTGAGTATGAAAGAGGATTTGAGACCAAGAGCAGATCCGTCATGATCTTAGTGAAGGGCAAGGCAGGTTTGGGGAGTGAACGACCTGTCCCTGTGTCTGATGTTCTCACATTCTGTTATTGGAAAGTTAGTAGGTGTTATTTTCATGAATGATCTGTTCCTGAATGTTGCCGTCAGGGAGACCAGAGGATTTTGTGAGCCATCCCTGGGTGAGGTACGGGAGCTGTATTCTCAGTGAATTTGTGTCTACAACATGACGAACAAATGGAGCACAAGTTTCAGAGAGGGGAAGCTCTGTAAAGAGAGATGAGGGGCCTCTTTCATACCCAGCCTGGGTTTTACAATTACATTTCTCAAATCACCTAAACGCGTGTGGGACAGTCTTGAAGGGCCGAATGATTTCCTCTGTTTCTGTGCAAAAGGTTATAGGAGTAAGTGACCTCTAACTGTTCCTGTCTAGTAGGTTTGAGGGGCTGGATGGAACACAGGAACATGGGACTGAGGAACAGGAGTGGGTCATTAAACACTTTGAGCCTTATTCACCAGGCACTAAGTTTGTGGCTGATCAGGTTGTGGTCTCAGCCCCACTTTCCTGTCTCCACCCCATTATGCATGACTCACTTCTCTGTCAAATATTTACCTAATGCAGCTTTCAATCAATATGAACATAGAGACACTATAAACTTCCAGTGAAGAGAATTCTGATTTGAAAGGTCCTTTCAGAATTTTTTGTCATCCCTCTTATAGAATCAGAGTCATGCAGAATAGAAACAGACCCGTTAATCGAAACTGTTCACCCCGATCAGATATCTAATCTGATCCAGTCCCATTTGCCACCAATATCCCTTCTCTTTCTGATACTTTTTAAATGTGCCTTCACCACGTCCTCTGACAGCACTTTCTGTACACACACCACTCTCTGTGTGAAACATTTATCTTCAGGTCCTTTCTAAATTAATTGCCTTTTCCCCTTCAGCCTATGCCCTCTTGTTCTTGACTCCCCTACCCTGGGGAGCAGAACGTGGCTGTTCAGAATATCCATGCCCCTGATGGTTTTATAAACCTCTATAATGTCACTCCTCAGCCTCTGACATTCCAGGAGAAAGCACCTCAACCTAATCAACCTCTCCCTAAAGCTCAAACCTCCACTCCTGGAACATCCGTGTTAGTCATTTCTACAGAAAACCGAGTTGTACGCAGTATCCTTAAAGTAGCCTCACCAACATCCTGTACAGATAAAACATGCCACCATAACTCCTATACTCAATGTTCTGACTGATTAAGGCAAATGTGCCAAATGTATTCTGCACCACTCTGTCTACCTGCGACTCCATTTTCGAGGAACAATGTACCTGCAGCCCTATGTCCATTTGTTTCACAACACTCCCCAGGACCTTACCATTAAGTGTATAATTTCTGCCCTGATTTGCCTTCCCAAAATGCAAAACCTCGTATTTATCTAAATTAAACTTCATCTATCACTCCTTGCCACTTTGTCCCATCTATTTGCGGTCTCGTTGCACTCTAAGATAATCTACTACATCACCTTTCTGATATCATCTGTAAAGCTACTAACTATGGCCCCAATATTCACATCTAAATCCTTTACATAAATGATTAAATGTTTTGTGAACACTGACCTGATTCTTACAGCACACTGCTGCTCACAAGCCTCCAGTCTGAAAAATACCTCTCTTCATTCAAGCCAATTGTGATGAGCTTCCTCTGTATCCCATGTGACTGAAACTTACTAATCTGCCTACCAATTAGAATGAAATACTAGCTATGAAGAGAGGCTGAGTAGGTTAGGTTTATTTTCACTAGTAAAAAGGAGATTGAGGGGGGACCAAATTGAGGTTTGCAAGATCATGAAGGGTATAGACAGGGTGGACAGAGACAAGCTTTTTCCCAGGGTGAGGGATTCAATAACGAGAGGTCGTGCTTTCAAAGTGAGAGGTAGACAGTTTAAGGGGGAAACAAGCGGTAAGCACTTCACACAGAGGGTGGTGGGTGTTTGGAACGCGTTGCCAGCAGAGGTGGTAGAGGCAGGCACGGCAGATTCATTTAAGATGTGTCTGGATAGATTCATAAGTAGGTGGGGAGCAAAGGGATACAGATGTTTAGGAATTGACCGACAGATTTAGACAGTAGATTTGGATCGGCTCAGGCTTGGAGGGCGAAGAGCCTGTTCCTGGGCTGTAAAATTTCTTTGCTCTTTGTTCTTTAAATGAACACCTTGCTGAAGTCCATATAGACAATGCCTACCAAACTGCCTTCATCAATCTTCTTTGTTACCTCTTCAAAAAACTCAACCAAATTAATGACCCATGATTTCCCATGCAGAAAGCCACGTTGTCTACCCCGATCGGCCCTTACCTTCCCAACTGTATATAAATGCTATCGCTCAGAATCCCCTCCAACAACTTACCCACCACTGACATCAGGCTCACTGGTCTATAGTTCCCCGGCATTTTGGGTCACTGTTTTCCTTTCTAGTCTCACTCCTCCACTGCTCACAACAAATGTTAAATGTAACCAGGTTTGTGATATGGCCGATGATATCGGTCTCAGACTGTGTCAGGGTCAGTTTTAGGAACAAGTCAGGCTAGTTTCTTTAATCTGCTAAAACAACACGTTTATGATCCAGAGCAATGTTACTCAAACTATGATGGAAAGAGGAATGGCAAACTTTTGGGTATCGCAAATATATAATCAATATTTCCCTTTCTAAACACACACACACACACACAATCTCTGCAATTTTAACTTGAAAGAACTTTGTCCATATATTATTGTAACTCATGGCAAAAGGAAAAATTGCGAGATTGTCCAAAACGTTATTCTGCTTCTGAAGGTATTGTACTCACACAGCTGCTAGCAATGGGATTTCATCCTGGGAGAGTTGGATTTGTCTGAATTCCCTTTGCTTTAGGCAGTGAGTAGATTCCAATGAATTCTGGTCAGGGATTAACCAAATGGTAGCACGGTGGTTAGCACTGCTGCCTTAGAGTACCAGGGACTTGGGTTTGATTCCAGCCTTGGGTGACTGTCTGTGTGGAGTTTGCACATTCTCTCCCCTGTCTGTGTGAGCTTCTAATGGGTGATCTAGTTTCCTACCACAGCTCAAACTGTGTAGGTTCGGTGGAGTGGTCATGCTAAATTGTCCGTAGTATTCAGAGATTTCTAGGTTAGGTGCATTATTCTGGGTAAATATAGGGGAATGGGTTGGGAAGGTTGGTATGGACTAGTTGGGCCAGAGGGTCTGTTTCAACACTGCAGGGATTCTATAAAAATAAGAATGGCAACGATGATTGTAGAGTTTTTATTTTAGCTCGCACACATTGCTGTGACGAGGAACAATGAAGGAGAGAGAGAGTGAAATGGGCAGTTGCTTCTCAGGCAGATTACATTTTCTCCCTCTCTGAGCTGAATCACAAAGTAATGTCATCCCCTCCCAAACTGGACCATGTGAGGTCTCCTTGTACATTGTCCAATCTAAGTCTCCATCACATTCCCTGTTCCATGGAGGTGCATCATTGCTGCTGTCATACACAGAGTCATACCCTGAGCAGAAAATGGTCTCGGTCGATTTGAAATATGTTTACATGGCTCTGCGTCATTAAAAAAATAAAATGTTTTATTTATTCAGAATGCCTGTGTTAAAATAAATGCATTTTTTAAAGAAAGACAGAAATTTCTGGAAAAGCTCGGCAGATATGTCAGCATCCAGATGCCTTTTACATGTTGTAGTTGTACCAGCCTCCACCACTTTCTCTGGCAGCTCATTCCATACACACGCCACCCTCTGTGTGAAAAGGTGCCCTTTAGGCCTCATCAAAACCTTTTCCCTCTTACTTCAACCAATGCCCTCTAGTTTTGGAAGCCCCTAACCTGGGGAAAAAACCTTGTCCTACTCACCCTATCTATAACTGTTCTGATTTTATAAACCTTTATTGCGGTGCAATGTGACTCCAATCAACACGAATGGCTGTACTTTCAGTCATCCTGGGCCGAAATTCTGAAATGCAATACCGACACATCTTTCTTCTCCATCAAGTCACAATTCTAAATCCATTATAATCAGTTTGTTCAGATGTATCATGAGACACTTCTGTGGGATTTACACATAGATCTTTGTGCCCGGAGGTAGGGACACTAGCATCACTCAGTAATACCCATAAAGCTGTAACATTATTCTCCTGTGTGTTTGTTCATCAGGTCTTCTAGACCAGAGCTAGGAACACTACCACATAAGTTCAGGAATTGGAATCAAATCCAGAGCTCTGGCTCAGAGACAGGGACGTGACCCATACACTACCATACGCAGATTTTGGTCATATTTTAGTGTCCGCTTTCAGCTCGGTGTGGATTTGTGAGAATCAGGTTACCATTACTGAACTACAAAAAACACTTTGTATTGTTAAATAAATGCAAGATATTTGTCTCAACTGTAGGATTTTGAGAGTACGTGCTATGCTATCGAAATTAACTATGAGTGCCTTTAATCGCGATTATCTGTTGTCTGCAATATTAGGGAAAGAAACCCTGCAGACTCATTCTGCACAATGAAGGGGCTCAAATGGATATTTATTACTGAATACCAAATTTCTAGTTCCAAAACACCGATCAGTATTACCCACCTCTAACGTGCGACTTCCCTCTTCCTAAAACCATGAAATGATACCAGGCCGCTGATTACTGTCCACCATCTCCTCCCCACTGACTGTGTCTGCAATCTGTCCCTCTCCCTTTAACCACAAAAGACAAACCAAACTCAGAGTCTTTGTGAAAATCAAAGCCAAAGTGTGCAGGCCTCCTGGAGAGGGGGAGTGCATTTTAAAATTATACAGGGAATTTGAGGTGGCAGTAATATCACACACTGGGCTGAGGGGAGGCAGATGGAGTTTAGTTTGGATTAATGCGAGGTATTGGATTTGGTAAATCAAACAACAGTAAGATCTATACAATTAAAAGTAGGGCCTTTGGCAGTGTTGTAGGACAGAGACCAAGGCCATCAGGTATAATTCTTTAAAATTTGCTTCTCATATTGATAGTGTTAAGAAGGTGTTTAACACACTTGTCTTCATTGGTGAGGCCTTTGAGTATCAGAATTGGGATATCATGTTGAGGTTGTACAGGACATTGGTGAGACCTCTTCTGGAATATTATATCCAGTCTGGTCACCCTGCCCGCCCATTCCATAGGCATAACTCACTCGGGGTGAAAAAGCTGCGTCTAAGGTCACTTTTAAATGTTACCCTCTCACCTTAAGCCTACGTCCTCTAGTTTTGGATTCCACGTACCCTTAGAAAATACCTTTACTATTCACTTTGATATTATTGACCTTGATATTATTAAACTGGAGTGGGTTCAGAAGAGATTAACCTGGATTTTGCTGGAAATGGAGGGATTGAGCTATAAGGAGAGGCCGGATAGGCTGGGACTTTGTTCATTGGAGAGTATGCGATTAAGGGGTAACTTTACAGAGGTTTATAAAATAATGAGGTGTATAGATAAGCTAAAGAGCTGATGTCTTTTCCCTAGAGTTTGGGATTCAAAACCGAATGATATTTTAAGGTGCGAGGAAAAAGCTTTACAAAAGTGATGAGAGGTAATTATTTTAGACAGAATCTGGCTTGTGTGTGGAATGAACTTGCAGAGCAAGTGGTGAAAGCAGGGACAGTTACACCGTTTAAAGGACATTTAGATAAGTACATGGATAAGACATCAGTTTGGATGATGCTGTGAGCAGCTGCCCTCTCTCTCCCTCTCTGAACGAATCCCAGTTGGTTTTCACTCTCTGCCAATGCCGGTGCAGTGGCGTGGGGAGGCCAGCAGCGAGTGGCATTGCATCACTTTCAGCACCACAGAGACTGTCAGCCCTGCCCCACACAGGCACACACAGACACACACAGTAATTGTTAGGACACGGTGTGAAGCTCAACTGGTAACTTAAATGAAACACAAAGAAATGCTCAATTCGCCTCATAGTCTTAAAATATGAGATAGATCTGCCAAATTCCCCTCTTGACGTAAAAACATCAATTTATTTTTTCACTCTGAAAGTGAACATTTTACATCAACTATTCACAACTCTGGGACCCCGTTTCTCTTAACCGCTTATTACCCGACTCCAGCTCTATAGTAAGATACTGTTTCTGGGTCTGCCATCCACTCATATCACAAGTACTTCTAAGCTCTCAGTTCAGAGCCGCAGTCCCTCTCTCTTAAAGGTACAGTACACACTTTCAACTTCATCACATTACATCCTTATGAATATAGATAAGTGGAACCTATCCGGATTTCTCTTGCTCTGTGGTTTGTCAATATTTCATCTGCTCTGTCTCCTATGTGTCACGATTTTTGTTGCTCCATTGACGGCATGTCATTATTCGACTCTGTCCGTGGGAATATATCAGTGTTTCACTTGCTCACACTCGTGTGTGTGGGGAAGGATTTCAGTTGTTTCATGGGGACTGTGACACTGTGACAATCTCAATGTTTGTAGATGGTACCGAACCTGGAAGAACTCTGAAGTCTATGGAGGACAGTGTGGAACTCTAACAGGACAATCACGCATTGGTGCAGTGCTCAGTTTTATGGCAGATGGGGATCAGTGCAGAGCAGTGTGAGGTGATGTACTGTGGTAGAAAGGACATTGGAAGGCAGTTTAATACAGGCCGTACCATTATATTGCGGGTGCACGAGCAGAGAGCGCTGGGTGTATATGAGCACAGATTTTTGAAGATGTCAGGACAAGTGGGGAGAGCAGGAACTATCACAGGTTAGTTTCAGTATCTGAGCTGTTTACCGGGGGAGGTGTAGGAGGGAGCCTCCATGCTCCCTTCCTGGGAGGTGGTGGTGACGATGTGTTGTGAGTCCACCCTCCTGCCCACCGACACCGTGGGGATTCCATTTGTACCAGCTCGACACAAAAGGGAGATGGCATCAGGGCCACAGCTTCAAAGTTGTGCCGGGGGTAAACGGAGCTGCCAATGGGTTTAAAGTGAGAATTGCCTTTCACTGAACATTGCTCCTTACTCGATCGGTGGGACGTGGATGTTTCAGAATCTCCACAAGAGGCATCCCGGTCCTCTCCGGCTCCAACCAGGATCCTCCCCACATGGCAGTGGGTGGAGGGGGGTTGAGGGAAAGGTTCTCGAGCACTCCACCACCCGGCTTGGCCCTTTCTGTCCTTTTCCAGGCTGTTTGTCCTGGAATGAGAGAAAGGGATGGAGGGATGGTGGGAGTGGGAGGCCCTGCTGTTAGTGCTGGTGTAGGTGGGGGACAGAGTCATGGTGAGAGGTCCAGACGGATTCAGTCCACAGTGTTGTATCCATGCAGTGTTATTGGTGTAGGGGGGTAAAGTGGAGAGGGTGTGGGGGGACAGAGAGAAGGAAGGTGCTGCATGCAGCAGTGAGAGTGGTGGAGCATGAGCCTTGTTCAGGGGTCGGTGCTATAACAGATATACAGTGAGTTTGAGGGAGCAGAGAGAATAAAGTGACCCTTATCCTGACAGAGTGGGGAAGGTTATTGATGCATGTCCTGTATTGCTGGACATTTCTTCAGACCGCAGATACTGCACTGAGCTGGGTGGGGAGCTCAGACCATGCTTGGTGGGTCTGGTGTTGTGATTTATCTGGGAAGAGAATGGTCCCCCTCTGTACTAGCCCATCCACCAGGACCTCTGTGCTCCTGTCGACAAACCGTGTTGTAATTGCCACTTATCTGACATGCTCGGGGTAAACTGTACAGGGCAGTTCCAAACTGAGAAAGCTCAAACATGTGCCCATTGGCCTTTTAAAGATGGCACCAGTGTCAGGGGTCACTGAGTATCGGGGCATTCGGGTGATGGTGAGTACCTCCAGCCATGATGGATGGGAGAATCGGGCTGGAATTGAATGAGTGGGGCACCATGGGGTGTGGTGGGAAGTTAATGAGGTGACGCCGATAAGATAGCACCAGGAAACTAGCTCAGCATCGTGCGGATGATCCTACTGTCGCACTTAAGGAAAATCAAACAAAGATAAATTATTGTTAGAATCTGCCCAATGAGTCATGGATTCTGTTGAAACTAATTCCAGTTACAAAGCTTTAGATCAAATGCTCATCCAAAACTCCCCATCATTTCACCTCACACGAATTTCCCTTTTTCCCATCTTTCCTGGGAAGAAAGGCTCATGTTACAGGATGTTACCGAAGTGTCTACATTTCAGTATTCTGAAACTTGGGAAGACATCCGTCCATGACACTGTCTCTCAGTCTCCCCCTCACTGTCTATACCCATACACCTCCCATGTGGTGACATTTAAACTGATTCCCCCGCCATCTCTCTCTGGCAGTGATGTTCAAATCCACAGCACCCGCTTATCATGGCACAATGTAGATCTGGATGTGTAAATGGGTGGGAGCTGTACGTCCTGTCACTTGCAGCACGGGCTGCAAGGTTCGCCAACAAGGGCAGGGGCCCAACACGATGTAACTGAGCAATGCACTGGGGTGGTGTACACAGACCTACATGCTGGGAGGGTAACTGCTCCTGGTTTACAGATCAATGCACTCGGGTGGGGTACATAGTCCTACATGCTGGGAGGGTAACTGCTCCTGGGCTACAGATCAATGCACTCGGGTGGGGTACATAGTCCTACATGCTGGGAGGGTAACTGCTCCTGGTTTACTAATCAAAGCACTGGGGTGGTGAACACAGTCCTACATGCTGGGGGGTAACCGCTCCTGGGTTACAGATCAATGCACTGAGGAGGGGTACACAGCCCTACATGCTGGGAGGGTAACTGCTCCTGGGTAACAAATCAATGCACTGTGTTGATGTACACTGCCCTACATGCTGGGAAGGTAACTGCTACTGGGTTACAGATCACTGAAGTGAGGTGGGGTACACAGTCCTACATGCTGGGAGGGTAACTGCTCCTGGGTTACAGATCAATGCACTGGGGTGGTTTACACAGTCCGACATGCTGTGAGAGTAACTGCTCCAGGGTAACAGATCAATGCACTGGGATAGTGTACAAAGTCCTACATGCTGGGAGGTTAACTGCTACTGGTTTACAGATCAATGCACTCGGGTGGAGTACACAGTCCTACATGCAGGGAGGGTACCTGCTCCTGGATTAAAGATAAATGCACTGGGGTGGGGTACACAGTCCTACATGCTGGGAGGGTAACTGCTCCTGGTTACACATCAATGCACTGCGGTGGGGTACACAGTCCTACATGCTGGGAGGGTAACTGCTCCTGGATTACAGATCAATGCACTGCGGTGGGTTACACAGTCCTACATGATGGGAGGGTAACTGCTCCTGGGTTACAGATTAATGCACTGGAGTGGGGTACACAGTCCTACATGCTGGGAGGGTAACTGCTCCTGGTTTACAGATCAATGCACTGGGGTGGTGTCCACTGCCCTACATGTGGGGAGGGCAACTGCTCCTGTTTACAGATCAATGCACTGGGATGGGGTACACAGTCCTACATGCTGGGAGGGTAACTGCTACTGGTTTACAGATCAATGCACTGGGTTGAGTACACAGCCCTACATGCTGGGATGGTAACTTATCCTTGGTTACAGATCAATGCACTGGGGTGGTGTACACAGTCCTGCATGCTGGGAGGGTGACTGCTCCTGGGTTACAGATCAATGCACTTGTGTGGCGTACACAGTCCTACATGCTGGGATGGTAACTGCTCCAGGGTTACAGTTCAATGCACTGCCACGGGGTGGGGGAGGGGTGGGGGAGGGTTACGCAGACCTACAGGCTTGGATGGTAACTGCTACTGGGTTACAAATCAGTGCACTGGGATGGTGTACACAGTCCTACATGCTGGGAGGGTAACTGCTCCTGGTTTACAGATCAATGCACTGGGGTGGTGTCCACTGCCCTACATGTGGGGAGGGCAACTGCTCCTGTTTACAGATCAATGCACTGGGATGGGGTACACAGTCCTACATGCTGGGAGGGTAACTGCTACTGGTTTACAGATCAATGCACTGGGTTGAGTACACAGCCCTACATGCTGGGATGGTAACTTATCCTTGGTTACAGATCAATGCACTGGGGTGGGGTACACAGTCCTACATGCTGGGAGGGTAACTGCTCCTGGGTTACAAGTCAATGCACTTGGATGGTGTACACAGCCCTATATGCCTACATGCTGGGAAGGTAACTGCTCCTGGTTTACAGATCAATGCACTATGATGGTTTACGCAGTCCTACATGCTGGGAGGGTAACTACTCCTGGGTAACAGATCGATGCACTGGGATCGTGCACAAAGTCCTACATGCTGGGAGGGTAACTGCACCTGGTTAACAGATCAATGCACTGGGGTGGTGTGCACAGTCCTATATGCTGGGAGGGTAACTGCTCCTGGGTTACAGATCAATGCACTGGGATGGTGTACACAGCACTACATGCTGGGAAGGTAACTGCTCCTGATTTACAGATCAATGCACTGGGGTGGGTTACACAGTCCTACATGCTGGGAGGGTAACGGCTCCTGGGTAACAGATCGATGCACTGGGATAGTGCACAATGTCCTACGTGCTGGGAGGGTAACTGCTCCTGGGTTACAGATCAATGCACTTGGGTGGGGTACACTGTCATATATGCTGGGAGGGTAACTGCTCCTGATTTACAGATCAATGCACTGGTGTGCCTTACACAGTCCTACATGCTGGGATGGTAACTGCTCCTGGATTATAGATCAATGCACTGGGGTGGGGTACGCAGCTCTACATGCTGGGAGGGTAACTGCTCCAGGGTTACAAGTCAATACACTGGGGTGGTGTACACAGTCCTACATGCTGGAATGCTAACTGCTCCAGGGTTACAGATCAATGCACTGGGGTGGTGTAAACTGCCCTACATGCGGGGAGGGTAACTGCTCCTGGTTACACATCAATGCACTGGGATGGGGTACACAGTCCTACATGCTGGGAGGGTAACTGCTCCTGGGTTACAGATCAATGCACTGCGGTGGGGTACACAGTCCTACATGCTGGGAGGGTAACTGCTCCTGGATTACAGATCAATGCACTGCGGTGGGTTACACAGTCCTACATGATGGGAGGGTAACTGCTCCTGGGTTACAGATTAATGCACTGGAGTGGGGTATGCAGTCCTACATGCTGGGAGGGTAACTGCTCCTGGGTTACAGATCAATGCACTGGGGTGGTGTACACAGTCCTGCATGCTGGGAGGGTGACTGCTCCTGGGTTACAGATCAATGCACTTGTGTGGCGTACACAGTCCTACATGCTGGGATGGTAACTGCTCCAGGGTTACAGTTCAATGCACTGCCACGGGGTGGGGGGGGGGATGGGGGAGGGTTACGCAGACCTACAGGCTTGGATGGTAACTGCTACTGGGTTACAAATCAGTGCACTGGGATGGTGTACACAGTCCTACATGCTGGAATGGTAACAGCTCCAGGGTTCCAGATCAATGCACTGGTGTGGGGTACACAGTCCTACATGCTGGGAGGGTAACTGCTCCTGGTTTACAGATCAATGCACTGGGGTGGTGTCCACTGCCCTACATGTGGGGAGGGCAACTGCTCCTGTTTACAGATCAATGCACTGGGATGGGGTACACAGTCCTACATGCTGGGAGGGTAACTGCTACTGGTTTACAGATCAATGCACTGGGTTGAGTACACAGCCCTACATGCTGGGATGGTAACTTATCCTTGGTTACAGATCAATGCACTGGGGTGGGGTACACAGTCCTACATGCTGGGAGGGTAACTGCTCCTGGGTTACAAGTCAATGCACTGGGATGGTGTACACAGCCCTATATGCCTACATGCTGGGAAGGTAACTGCTCCTGGTTTACAGATCAATGCACTATGATGGTTTACGCAGTCCTACATGCTGGGAGGGTAACTACTCCTGGGTAACAGATCGATGCACTGGGATCGTGCACAAAGTCCTACATGCTGGGAGGGTAACTGCACCTGGTTAACAGATCAATGCACTGGGGTGGTGTGCACAGTCCTATATGCTGGGAGGGTAACTGCTCCTGGGTTACAGATCAATGCACTGGGATGGTGTACACAGCACTACATGCTGGGAAGGTAACTGCTCCTGATTTACAGATCAATGCACTGGGGTGGGTTACACAGTCCTACATGCTGGGAGCGTAACTGCTCCTGGGTAACAGATCGATGCACTGGGATAGTGCACAATGTCCTACGTGCTGGGAGGGTAACTGCTCCTGGGTTACAGATCAATGCACTTGGGTGGGGTACACTGTCATATATGCTGGGAGGGTAACTGCTCCTGATTTACAGATCAATGCACTGGGGTGCCTTACACAGTCCTACATGCTGGGATGGTAACTGCTCCTGGATTATAGATCAATGCACTGGGGTGGGGTACGCAGCTCTACATGCTGGGAGGGTAACTGCTCCAGGGTTACAAGTCAATACACTGGGGTGGTGTACACAGTCCTACATGCTGGAATGCTAACTGCTCCAGGGTTACAGATCAATGCACTGGGGTGTTGTAAACTGCCCTACATGCGGGGAGGGTAACTGCTCCTGGTTACACATCAATGCACTGGGATGGGGTACACAGTCCAACATGGTGAGAGGGTAACTGCTCCTGGGTTAAAGATCAATGCGCCGGGGTGGAGTACACAGCCCTACATGCTGGGATGGTAACTTTTCCTGGGTAACAGATCAGTGAACTGGTGGGGAGTACACACACCTACATGTGGGCGGGGAACTGCTCCTGGGTTACAGATCAATGCACTGGGTTGGTGTACACAGTCCTACATGTTGGGTGTGTAACTGCTCCTGGGTTACAGATAAATGCACTGGGGTGGTGTACACAGTCCTAGATGCTGGAAGGGTTACTGCTCCTGGGTAACAGATCGGTGCACTGGGATAGTGCACAAAGTCATACATGCAGGGAGGGTAACTGCTCCTGACTTACCGATCAATGCACTTGTGTGGGGTACGCAGTTCTACATGCTGGGAGTGTATCTGCTCCTGGGTTACAAATCAATGCACTGGGGTGGTGTACACAGTCATACATGCTGTGAGGGTAACTACTCCTGGGTTAGAGATAAATGCACTGGGGTGGTGTACACTGCCCTACATGATGGGAGGGTAACTGCTCCTGGGTTACAGATCAATGCACTGGGGTGGGGTACACAGCACTACATGCTGGGACTGTAACTGCTACTGGGTTGCAGATCAATGCATTGGGGTGGTGCACACAGACCTACATGCTGGGAGGGTAACTGCTCCTGGTTAACAGATCAAAGCACTGGGATAGTGCACAAAGTCCTACAGGCCTGGAGGGTAACTGCTCCTGGGTTAAAGATTAATGCACAGGAGTGGGGTACACATTCCTACATTCTGGGAGGGTAACTGCTCCAGTGTTAGAGATCGATGCACTGGGGTGGTGTACACATTCCTACATGCTGGGAAGGTTACTGCTCCTGGGTTTACAGATCAATGCGCTGGGGTGGGGTACACAATCCTACATGCTGGGCGTGTAACTACTCCTGGTTTACAGATCAATGCACTGGGAGGGGGGGGGACTGTACACAGTCCTACATGCTGGGAGGTTAACTGCTCCTGGGTTACAGATCAATGCACTGGGGTGGGATACACAGTCCTACATGCTGGGAGGGTAACTGCTCCCGGGTTAGAGATCAATGCACTGGGGTGGTGTGCACAGTTCTACAAGCTGGGAGGGTAACTGCTCCTGGTTTACAGATCAATGCACTGGTGTGGGGTACACAGTCCTACATGCTGCGAGTGTATCTGCTCCTGGGTTACAGATCTATGCACTGGGGTGGTGTACACAGTCCTACATGCTGGGAGGGTTACTGCTCCTGGGTTTACAGATCAATGCGCTGGGGTGGGGTACACAATCCTACATGCTGGGCGTGTAACTACTCCTGGTTTACAGATCAATGCACTGGGAGGCGGGGGGACTGTACACAGTCCTACATGCTGGGAGGTTAACTGCTCCTGGGTTACAGATCAATGCACTGGGGTGGGGTACACAGTCCTACATGCTGGGAGGGTAACTGCTCCCGGGTTAGAGATCAATGCACTGGGGTGGTGTGCACAGTTCTACAAGCTGGGAGGGTAACTGCTCCTGGTTTACAGATCAATGCACTGGTGTGAGGTACACAGTCCTACATGCTGCGAGTGTATCTGCTCCTGGGTTACAGATCAATGCACTGAGGTGGTGTACACAGTCCTACGTGCTGGGAGGATAACTGCTCCTGGTTTACAGATCAATGCACTTGGGGAGGGGTACAGTCCTACATGCTTGAAGGGTAACTGCTCCTGGGTTACAGATAAATGCACGGGGGTGGTGTACACTGCCCTACATGCTGGGAGGGTAACTTCTCCTGGTTACAGATCAATGCACTGGTATGGGTACACAGTCCTACATGCTGGTAGGATAACTTCCCTGGGTTACAAATCAATGCTCTGGGGTGGTGTACACACACCTACATGCTGGAGGGTAACTGCTCCAAGTTAACAGATCAATGCACTGGGATAGTGCACAAAGTCCTACATGCTGGGGGGGTAACTGCTCCTGGGTAACAGATCAATGAACTTTGGTGTTGCACACAGTCCTACATTCTGGGAGGGTAACTGCTCCGGGGTTACAGATCGATGCACTGGGGTGGTGTACACAGTCCTACATGCTGGGCGTGTAACTGCTCCTGGGTTACAGATCAATGCACTGACTGTGCCGTACACAGTCCTACATTCTGGGAGGGTAACTTATACTGGGTGAAAGATTAATGCACTGGAGTGGTGTACACAGTCCTACATGCTGGGAGAGTAACCGCTCCTGGGGTACTGATCGATGCAACGGGGTGGTGTACATAGTCCTAGATGCTGGGAGGCTAACTGCTCCTGCGTTACAGATCAATGCACTGGGGTGGTGTACACTGCCCTACATGCTGGGAGGGTAACTGCTCCTGGTTACTGATCAATGCACTGGTATGGGGTACACAGTACTACATGCCTGGAGCGTGACAGCTCCTTGGTTACTGATCAATGCACTGGGGTCGGGGACACAGACCTACATGCTGGAAGTGTAACTGCTCCTGGGTTAGAGATCAATGCACTGGGGTGGTGTACACAGTCCTACATGCTGGGATTGTAACTTCTCCTGGGTTACAGATTAATGCACTGGAGGGGTGTACACAGTCCTACATGCAGGGAGGCTAACTGCTCCTGGGTTACAGATCAATGCACTGGGTGGTCTACTCAGTCCTACATTCTGGGAGGGTAACTGCTCCCGGGTTACAGATCGATGCACTGGGGTGGTGTATCACAGTCCTACATGCTGGGAGGTTAACTGCCGCTGGGCTACAGATCAATGCACTGGGGTGGGGCACACAGTCCTACATGCTGGGAGGGTAACGTCTCCTGGGTGAAAGATTAATGCACTGGAGTGGTGTACACAGTCCTACATGCTGGGAGAGTAACCGCACCTGGGGTACAGATCGATGCAACGGGGTGGTGTACATAGTCCTAGATGCTGGGAGGCTAACTGCTCCTGCGTTACAGATCAATGCACTGGGGTGGTGTACTCAGTCCTACATGCTGGGAGGGTAACCGCTCCTGGGTTACAGATCAATGCACTGGGGTGGTGTACACTGCCCTACATGCTGGGAGGGTAACTGCTCCTGGTTACTGATCAATGCACTGGTATGGGGTACACAGTACTACATGCCTGGAGCGTGACAGCTCCTTGGTTACTGATCAATGCATTGGGGTGGGGGACACAGACCTACATGCTGGAAGTGTAAGTGCTCCTGGGTTAGAGATCAATGCACTGGGGTGGTGTACACAGCCCTAAATGCTGGGATTGTAACTTCTCCTGGGTTACAGATCAATGCGCTGGTGTGGTGTACAATGTCCTACATGCAGGGAGGCTAACTGCTCCTGGGTTACAGATCAATGCACTGGGTGGTGTACTCAGTCCTACATGCTGGGAGGGTAACTGTTCCTGGGTTACAGATGAATGCACTGGGGTGGTGTACACTGCCCTACAAGCTGGGAGGATAACTGCTCCTGGTTACAGATCATTGCACTGGTATGAGGTACACAGTACTACATGCCTGGAGGGTGACAGCTCCTGGGTTACAGATCAATGCAATTGGGTGGCGTACACATTCCTACATGCAGGGAGGATAACTACTCCTGGTTTGCAGTTCAATGCACTGGGCTGGGGTACACCATCCTACATGCTGCTAGGGTAACTGATCCTGAGTTACAGATCAATGCACTGGCGTGGTGTGCACAGTCCGACATGCTGGGAGGGTAACAGCTCCTGGGTTACAGATGAATACAATGGGGTGGTGCACACAGTCCTACATGTTTGGTGGGTAACTGTTCCTGGTTTACAGGTCAATGCACTGGGGTGGGGTACACAGTCCTACATGCTGGGAGGGTAACTGCTCCTGGATTATAGATCAATGCACTGGGGTGGTGTACACAGTCCTACATGCTGGGTGGGTAAGTGTTCCTGGGTTACAGATCAATGCACTGGGGTGGTTTACACAGTCCTACATGCTGGGAGGGAAACTGCTACTGGGTTACAGATCAATGCACTGCGGTGGGGTACACAGTACTACCTGCTGGGAGGGTAACTGCTCCTGGGTTATAGATTAATGCACTTGAGTGGGGTACACAGTCCTACATGCTGGGAGGGTAACAGCTCCCGGTTACAGGTCGATGCTCTGGGGTGGTGTACACAGTCCAAATGCTGGGAGGGTAACTGCTCCAGGGTTACAGATCAACGCACTTGGGAGGGGTACACAGACCTACATGCAGGGAGTGTAACTGATCCTGGGTTCCAGATCAATGCACTGGGGTGGTGTACACAGTCCTACATGCTGGGAGGGTAACTGCTCCTGGTTTACAGATCAATGCACTGGGATAGAGCACAAAATCCTACATGCTGGGAGGGTAACTGCTCCTGGGTTACAGATCAATGCTCTAGGGTGGAGTGTACAGTCCTACATGCTGGGAGGTTAACTGCTCCTGGTTTACAGATCAATGCACTGGGGTGGGGTACACAGTCCTACATGCTGGGAGGGTAACTGCTCCTGGATTATAGATCAATGCACTGGGGTGGGGTACACAGTCCTACATGCTGGGTGGGTAAGTGTTCCTGGGTTACAGATCAATGCACTGGGGTGGTTTACACAGTCATACGTGCTGGGAGTGGAACTGCTCCTGGGTTACAGATCAATGCACTGTGGTTGTGTACACAGTCCTACATGCTGGGAGGGTAACTACCACTGGGTTACAGATCAATGCACTGCGGTGGGGTACACAGTACTACCTGCTGGGAGGGTAACTGCTCCTGGGTTATAGATTAATGCACTGGAGGGGGGTACACAGTCCTACATGCTGGGAGGGTAACAGCTCCCGGTTACAGGTCGATGCTCTGGGGTGGTGTACACAGTCCAAATGCTGGGAGGGTAACTGCTCCTGGGTTACAGATCAACGCACTTGGGAGGTGTACACAGACCTACATGCTGGGAGTGTAACTGATCCTGGGTTACAGATCAATGCACTGGGGTGGTGTACACAGTCCTACATGCTGGGAGGTTAACTGCTCCTGGGTAACAGATCAATGCACTGGGGTGTGTACAAAATCCTATATGCTGGTAGATTAACTGCTCCTGGGTTACAGATCAATGCACTGGGGTGGTGTACACTGCCCGACATGCTGGAAGGTTAACTGCTCCTGGTTACAGATCAATGCACTGGTATGGGGTACACAGTCCTTCATGCCTAGAGGTTAACTGCTACTGGGTTACTCACCAATGAACTGCGGTCGGGTACACAGTCCTACATGCTGGGAGGGTAACTGCTCCCGGTTTACAGATCAATGCACTGGGGTGGGTCACACAGTCCTACATGCTGGTAGTATAACTGCTCCTGGGTTACAGATCAATGCACTGGGTTGGCGAACACAGTCCTACGTGCTGGGAGGATAACTGCTCCTGTTTTACAGATCAGTGCACTGGAGTGGGGTACACAGTCCGACATGCTGGGAGGTTAACTGCTCCTGGGTTACAGGTCAATGCACTTGGCTGGGGTATGCAGTCCTACATGCTGGGAGGGTAACTACTCCTGGTTTAAGATCAATGCACTGGAGTGGGTTAGACAGTCCTGCATGCTGGGAGGTTAACTGCTCCAGGATTTTAGATCAATGCACTGGGGTGGTGTACACAGTTCTACATGCTGGGAGGGTAACTGCTCCTGGGTTGCAGATCAATACACTGCGGTGGGGTAGAAGTCCTACATGCTGGGAGGGTAACTGCTCCTGGGTTAAGGATTAATGCACTGGTGTGGGGTACACAGTCCTACATTCTGGGAGGGTAATTGCTCCTGGGTTACAGATCGATGCACTGAGGTGGTGTACACAGTCCTACATGCTGGGAGGGTAACTGCTACTGGGTTACAGATCAATGCACTGGGGAGGTGTACACAGTCCTACATGCTGGGAGCGTAACTACTCCTGGTTTATAGAACAATGCACTGGTGTGGGTTACACAGTCCTAAATGCTGGGAGGATAACTGCTCCTGGTTTACAGATCAATGCACTGTGGTGGGGTACACAGTCCTACATTCTGGTAGGGTAACTGCTCCTGGGTTAACGATCACTGCAATTGAGTGGTGTACACAGACCTACATGCTGGGAGGGTAACTGCTCCTGGGTTACAGATCGATGCACTGAGATGGTGTACACAGTCCTACATGCTGGGAGGGTAACTGCTCCTGGGTTACAGATAAATGCACTGGGGTGGTGTACACAGTCCTACATGCAGGGAGGGTAACTGCTCCTGGTTTACAGATCAATGCAATGGTGTGGGGTACACAGTCCTTCATGCTGGGAATGTAACTTCACCTGGGTTTCAAATCAATGCACTGGGGTGGTGTAAAAAGTCCTACATGCTGGGAGGGAAACTGGTCCTGGTTTAGAGATCAATGCAATGGTGTGGGGTACACAGTCCTTCATGCTGGGAATGTAACTGCTCCTGGGTTACAGATCAATGCATTGTGGGGGGGTGTACAAAATCCTACATGCTGGTAGGGTAACTGCTCCTGGTTGCAGATCAATGCATTGGTATGGGGTACACAGTCCTTCATGCCTAGAGGTTAACTGCTGCTGGGTTACTCATCAATGCACTGCGGTCGGGTACGCAGTCTTACATGCTGGGAGGGTAACTGCTCCAGGTTTACAGATCAATGCACTGGGGTGGGTTAGTCTGTCCTACATGCTGGTAGTGTAACTGCTCCTGGGTTACAGATCAATGCACTGGGGTGGTGAACACAATCCTACATGCTGGGAAGATAACTGCTCCTGTTTTACAGATCAGTGCACTGGGGTGGCGTACGCAGTCCTACATTCTGGGAGGGAATCTTCTCCTGTTTAGCGATCAATGCACTGGTATGGGGTACAAGGTCCTACATGTTGGGAGGGTAACTGCTCCTGGGTTACAGATCAATGCACTTGAGTGGTGTACACAGTCCTACATGCTGGGAGTGTAACTGCTACTGGTTTACAGATCAATGCTCTGGGGTGGTGTACACAATCCTACATGCTGGGAGGGTAACTGCTCCTGGTTTACAGATCAATGTATTGCTAAAGGGTACACAGTCCTACATGCTGTGAGGGTAATTGTTCATGGGTTACGGAGCAATGCACTTGGTAGGGGTAAACAGTCCTACATGCTGGGAGGGTAACTACTCCTGGGTTACAGATCAATGCACTGGGGTGCGTTACACAGTCCTACATGCTGGGAGGGTAACTGCTCCTGGTTTACAGATCAATGTATTGTTATAGGGTACACAGTCCTACATGCTGGGAGGGTAACTGCTTCTGGGTTACTGATCAATGCACTGGGGTGGTGCACACTGCCTACATGCCGGGCGGGTAACTGCTCACGGTTTACAGATCAATGCACTGGGGTGGGGTACACTCCTACATGCTGGGAGTGTAACTGCTCGGCGGTTACAGATCAATGCACTGGGGTGGTGTACGATGCCCTTCATTCTGGGAGGGTAACTTCTCCTGTTTACTGATCCGTGCAAAGGTATGGCGCACAAGGTCCTACATGCTGGGAGGGTAACTGCTCCTGGGTTACAGATCAATGCACTTGAGTGGTGTACACATCCTACATGCTGGGAGGGTAACTGCTACTGGTTTACCGATCAATGGACTGGGGTGGTGTACACAGTCCTACATGCTGGGAGAGTAACTACTCCTGGGTTACAGATCAATGCACTGGGGTGGTGTACAAAGTCCTAAATGCGCGGAGGATAACTGCTCCTGGTTTACAAATCAATGCACTGGTGTCGGGTACACAGTCCTACATGCTGGGAGGGTAACAGTTCCTGTGTTACTGATCAATACACTGGGGTGGTGTACACTGTCCACATGCTGGGAGGGTAACTGCTCCTGGGTTACAGATCAATGCACTGGGGTGGTCTACACAGTCCTTCATGCTGGGAGGATAACTGCTCCTGGGTAACAGATCAATGCACTTGGGTGGTGTACACAGTCCTACATGCTGGGAGGATAACTGCTACTGGTTTACAGATCAATGCACTGGGTGGGGTACACAGTCCTACATGCTGGGAGAGTAACAGCTCCGGGGTTACACATCAATGCACTGGGGTGTTGTACACTGCCCTACATGCAGGGAGGGTAACTTCTCCTGTTTACAGATCCATGCATTAGTATGGGGTAAAAGATCCTACATGTTGGGTGGGTAACAGCTCCTGGGTTACAGATCAATGCACTTGAGTGGTGTACACAGTCCTACATGCTGGGAGGGTAACTGCTAATAGGTTACAGATCAATGCACTGGGGTGGTGTACGCTGTCCTACATACTGGGAGGGTAACTGCTCCTGGGTTACAGATCAATAAACTGGGGTGGTGTGCACAGTCCTAAATGCTGGGAGTGTAACTGCTCCTGGGTTACAGATCAATGCAATGGGGGGTGTACAAATCCTCGATGCTGATAGAGTAACTGCTCCTGGGTTACAGATCAATGCACTTGGGTGGGGTACAAAGTCCTACATGCTGGGAGGGTAACCTCTCCTGTGTTAAAGATTAAAACACTGGAGTGGGGTGCACTGTCCTACATGCTGGGAGGGTAACTGTTCCTGGGTTACAGATCAATGTACTGGGGTGGTGTACACTGTCCGACATGCTGTGAGGGTAACTGCTCCTGGTTACAGATCAATGCACTGGTATGGGGTACACAGTCCTACATGCCTGGAGGTTTACTGCTCCTGGGTTACTGATCATTGCCCTGGGGTGGGGGACACAGCCCGACATGCTGGGACGGTAACTGCTCCTGGGTTGCAGATCAAAGCACTGCGGTGGTGCACAGAGACTGACATGCTGGGAGGGTAACTGCTCCTGGGTTCCAGATCAATGCACTTGAGTGGTGTACACTGGCCTACATGCTGGGAGGGTAACTGCTCCTGGGTTCCAGATCAATGCACTGGGGTGGTGTACACAGTCCTACATCCTGGGAGGGTAACTGCTCCTGGTTTACAGATCAATGCACTGGTGTGGTGTACACAATCCTACATGCTGGGAGGGTAACTGCTACTGGTTTACAGATCAATGCTCTGGGGTGATGTACACAATCCTACATGCTGGGAGGGTAACTGCTCCTGGTTTACAGATCAATGTATTGCTAAAGGGTACACAGTCCTACATGCTGTGAGGGTAATTGTTCATGGGGTACGGAGCAATGCACTTGTTAGGGGTAAACAGTCCTACATGCTGGGAGGGTAACTACTCCTGGGTTACAGATCAATGCACTGGGGTGCGTTACACAGTCCTACATGCTGGGAGGGTAACTGCTCCTGGTTTACAGATCAATGTATTGTTATAGGGTACACAGTCCTTCATGCTGGGAGGGTAACTGCTTCTGGGTTACTGATCAATGCACTGGGGTGGTGCACACTGCCTACATGCTGGGCGGGTAACTGCTCACGGTTTACAGATCAATGCACTGGGGTGGGGTACACTCCTACATGCTGGGAGTGTAACTGCTCGGCGGTTACAGATCAATGCACTGGGGTGGTGTACGATGCCCTTCATTCTGGGAGGGTAACTTCTCCTGTTTACTGATCCGTGCAAAGGTATGGCGCACAAGGTCCTACATGCTGGGAGGGTAACTGCTACTGGTTTACCGATCAATGGACTGGGGTGGTGTACACAGTCCTACATGCTGGGAGGGTAACTACTCCTGGGTTACAGATCAATGCACTGGGGTGGTGTACAAAGTCCTAAATGCGCGGAGGATAACTGCTCCTGGTTTACAAATCAATGCACTGGTGTGGGGTACACAGTCCTACATGCTGGGAGGGTAACAGTTCCTGTGTTACTGATCAATACACTGGGGTGGTGTACACTGTCCACATGCTGGGAGGGTAACTGCTCCTGGGTTACAGATCAATGCACTGGGGTGGTCTACACAGTTCTTCATGCTGGGAGGATAACTGCTCCTGGGTAACAGATCGATGCACTTGGGTGGTGTACACAGTCCTACATGCTGGGAGGATAACTGCTACTGGTTTACAGATCAATGCACTGGGTGGGGTGCACAGTCCTACATGCTGGGAGAGTAACAGCTCCGGGGTTACACATCAATGCACTGGGGTGTTGTACACTGCCCTACATGCAGGGAGGGTAACTTCTCCTGTTTACAGATCCATGCATTGGTATGGGGTAAAAGATCCTACATGTTGGGTGGGTAACAGCTCCTGGGTTACAGATCAATGCACTTGAGTGGTGTACACAGTCCTACATGCTGGGAGGGTAACTGCTAATAGGTTACAGATCAATGCACTGGGGTGGTGTACGCTGTCCTACATACTGGGAGGGTAACTGCTCCTGGGTTAGAGATCAATGCACTGGAGTGGTGTACACAGTCCTACATGCTGGGAGTGTAACTGCTCCTGGGTTACAGATCAATGCAATGGGGGGTGTACAAAATCCTACATGCTGATAGGGTAACTGCTCCTGGGTTACAAATCAATTCACATGGGTGGGGTACAAAGTCCTACATGCTGGGAGAGCAACCTCTCCTGGGTTAAAGATTAAAACACTGGAGTGGGGTGCACAGTCGTACATGCTGGGAGGGTAACTACTCCTGGGTTACAGATCAATGCACTGGGGTGGTGGACACAGTCCTACATGCTGGGAGGGTAACTGCTCCTGGGTTACAGATCAATGTACTGGGGTGGTGCACACTGTCCGACATGCTGGGAGGGTAACTGCTCCTGGTTACAGATCAATGCACTGATATGGGGTAAACAGTCCTACATGCCTGGAGGTTTACTGCTCCTGGGTTACTGATCATTGCCCTGGGGTGTTGTAAAAAGTCCTAAATGCTGGGACGGTAACTGCTCCTGGGTTGCAGATCAATGCACTGCGGTGGTGCACAGAGACTTAGATGCTGGGAGGGTAACTGCTCCTGGTTACAGATCAATGCACTGGTATGGGGTACACAGTCCTACATGCCTGGAGGTTTACTGCTTCTGGGTTACTGATCATTGCCCTGGGGTGGGGGACACAGCCCGACATGCTGGGACGGTAACTGCTCCTGGGTTGCAGATCAATGCACTGCGGTGGTGCACAGAGACTTAGATGCTGGGAGGGTAACTGCTCCTGGGTTACTGATCAATGCACTGGGTTGGTGTACACTGGCCTACATGCTGGGAGGGTAACTGCTCCTGGGTTCCAGATCAATGCACTGGGGTGGTGTACACAGTCCTACATGCTGGGAGGGTAACTGCTCCTGGTTTACAGATCAATGCACTGGTGTGGTGTACACAATCCTACATTCTGGGCGGGTAACTGTTCCTGGGTTCCAGATCAATGCACTGGGGTGGTGTACACAGTCCTACATGCTGGGAGGATAACTGCTCCTGGTTTACAGATCAATGCACTGGTGTGGGGTATACAGTCCTACATGCTGGGAGGGTAACTGCTCCTGGGTTACAGAAAAATGCTCTGGGTTGGTGAACACTGCCCTACATGATGTGAGGGTAACTGATTCTGGTTACAGATCAATGCACTGTATGGGGTACATAGTCCTACATGCTGGGAATGTAACTTTTCCTGGGTTTCAAATCAATGCACTGGGGTTGTGTAAAAAGTCCTACATGCTGGGAGGGTACCTGTTCCTGGGTTACAGATCAATGCACTCGGGTGGTGTACACAGTCCGACATAATGGGAGGGTAACTGCTCCTGGTTTACAGATCAATGCACTGGGGGGGGGGGGTGTACAAAATCCTACATGCTGGTAGGGTAACTGCTCCTGGTTACAGATCAATGCACTGGTATGGGGTACACAGTCCTTCATGCCTAGAGGTTAACTGCTACTGGGTTACTGATCAATGCACTGCGGTCGGGTACACAGTCTTACATGCTGGGAGGGTAACTGCTCCTGGTTTACAGATCAGTGAACTGGGGTGGGGTACACAGTCCTACATTCTGGGAGGGTATCTTCTCCTGTTTAGCGATTTTTGAACTGGTATGGGGTACAAGGTCCTACATGTTGGGAGGGTAACTGCTCCTGGGTTACAGATCAATGCACTTGGTAGGTGTAAACAGTCCTACATGCTGAGAGGGTAACTGCTTCTGGGTTACAGATCAATGCACTGGGGTGGGTTAAACAGTCCTACATGCTGGGAGGGTAACTGCTCCTGGTTTACAGATCAATGTATTGGTATAGGGTACACAGTCCTACATGCTGAGAGTGTAACTGCTCCTTGGTTACAGATCAATGCACTGGGGTGGGTTACACAGTCCTACATGCTGGGAGGGTAACTGCTTCTGGGTTACTGATCAATGCACTGGGGGGGCGGGGGTTGCACACTGCCTACATGCTGGGCGGGTAACTGCTCACTGTTTACAGATCAATGCACTGGGGTGGGGTACACTCCTACATGCTGGGAGTGTAACTGCTCCGTGGTTACAGATCAATGCACTGGGGTGGTGTACGATGCCCTTCATTCTGGGAGGGTAACTTCTCCTGTTTACTGATCCGTGCAAAGGTATGGCGCACTAGGTCCTACATGCTGAGAGGGTAACTGCTCCTGGGTTACAGATCAATGCACTTGAGTGGCGTACACATCCTACATGCTGGGAGGGTAACTGCTACTGGTTTACCGATCAAGGCACTGGGGTGGTGTACACAGTCCTACATGCTGGGAGGGTAACTACTCCTGGGTTACAGATCAATGCACTGGGGTGGTGTACAAAGTCCTAAATTCGCGGAGGATAACTGCTCCTGATTTACAGATCAATGCACTGGGGTGGGGTACACAGTCCTACATGCTGGGAGGGTAACAGTTCCTGTGTTACTGATCAGTGCACTTGGGTGGTGTACACAGTCCTACATGCTGGGAGGATAACGGCTACTGTTTTACAGATCAATGCACTGGGTTGGGTACACAGTCCTACATGCTGGGAGAGTAACAGCTCCGGGGTTACACATCAATGCACTGGGGTGTTGTACACTGCCCTACATGCTGGGAGGGTAACTTCTACTGTTTACAGATCCATGCATTGGTATGGGGTACAAGGTCCTACATGTTGGGCATGTAACAGCTCCTGGGTTACAGATCAATGCACGTGAGTGGTGTACACAGTCCTACATGCTGGTAGTGTAACTGCTCCTGGGTTACAGATCAATGCACTGGGGTGGTGAACACAATTCTACATGCTGGGAGGATAACTGCTCCTGTTTTACAGATCAGTGCACTGGGGTGGGGTACACAGTCCGACATTCTGGGAGGGTATCTTCTCCTGTTTAGCGATCAATGCACTGGTATGGGGTACAAGGTCCTACATGTTGGTAGGGTCACTGCTCCTGGGTTACAGATCAATGCACTTGAATGGTGTACACAGTCCAACATGCTGGGAAGGTAACTGCTACTGTTTTACAGGTCAATGCTCTGGGGTGGTGTACACAGTCCTATCTGCTGGGATTGTAACTGCTCCTGGTTTACAGATCAATGCACTGGTGTGTGTTACACAGTCCTACATGCTGGGAGTGTAACTGCTCCTGGGTTCCAGATCAATGCACTGGGGTGGTGAACACTGCCCTACATGATGTGAGGGTAACTGATTCTGGTTACAGATCGATGCACTGGGGTGGTGTACACAATCCTACATGCTGGTAGGGTAACTGCTCCTGGTTACAGATCAATGCACTGTTATGGGTTACAAGGTCCTACATGTTGGGAGTGTAACTGCTCCTGGGTTACCGATCAATGCAATTGAGTGGTGTACACAGTCCTACATGCTGGTAGGGTGACTGCTGCTGGGTTACAGATCAATGCACTTTGGTGGGGTACACAGTCCTACATCCTGGGAGAGTAACTACTCCTGGTTTACAGATGAATGCACTGGTCTGGGGTACACAGTCCTACATGCTGGGAGGTCAACTGCTCCTGGGTTACAGAAGAATGCTCTGGGTTGGTGAACACTGCTCTACATGATGTGAGGTTAACTGATTCTGGTTAGAGATCAATGCACTGTATGGGGTACATAGTCCTACATGCTGGGAATGTAACTTCTCCTGGGTTTCAAATCAATGCACTGGGGTGGTGTAAAAAGTCCTACATGCTGGGAGGGTAACTGCTCCTGGGTTACAAATCAATGCACTGGGGTGGTGTACGCAGTCCTACATGCTGGGAGGGTAACTGCTCCTGGTTTACAGATCAATGTATTGGTATAGGGTACACAGTCCTACATGCTGAGAGTGTAACTGCTCCTTGGTTACAGATCAATGCACTGTGGTGGGGTACACAGTCCTACATGCTGGGAGTGTAACTGCTTCTGGGTTACTGATCAATGCACTGGGTTGGTGCATACTGCCTACATGCTGGGCGGGTAACTGCTCACGGTTTACAGATCAATGCACTGGGGTGGGGTACACTCCTACATGCTGGGAGTGTAACTGCTCCGCCGTTACAGATCAATGCACTGGGGAGGTGTACGCTGCCCTTCATGCTGGGAGGGTAACGTCTCCTGTTTACAGATCCATACACTGGTATGGGGTACAAGGTCCTACATGCTGGGAGGGTAACTGCTCCTGGGTTACAGATCAATGCACTTGAGTGGTGTAGACAGTCCTACATGCTGGGATGGTAACTGCTCATGGGTTGCAGATCAATGCACTGGGGTGGTGTACACAGATTTACAAGCTGGAAGTGTAACTGCTCCTGGGTTACAGATCAATGCACAGGGATAGTGCACAAAGTCCTACATGCTGGGAGGGTAACTGCTCCTGGGTAACAGATCAATGCACTGGGGTGGTGTACACTGCCCTACATGCTGGGAGGGTATCTTCTCCTGTTTACAGATCAATACACTGGTATGGGGTACAAGGTCCTACATGTTGGGAGGGTAACTGCTCCTGCGTTACAGATCAATGCACTGGAGCGGTGTACACAGTCCTACATGCTGGGAGGGTAACTGCTCCTGGGTTACAGATCAATGCACTGGGGTGGGGAGCACATTCCTACATTCTGGGAGGGTAACTACTCCGGGGTTAGAGTTCAAGGCACTAGGGTGGTGTACGCTGCCCTACATGCTGGGAGGGTATCTTCTCCTGTTTACAGATCAATGCACTGGTATGGGGTACAAGGTCCTACATGTTGGGAGGGTAACTGCTCCTGGGTTACAGATCAATGCATTGAGTGGTGTACACAGTCCTACATGCTGGGAGGGTAACTGCTACTGGGTTACTGATCAATGCACTGGGGTAGTGTACACAGACTTACAAGCTGGGAGGGTAACTGCTCCTGGTTTACAGATCAATGCACTGGGGTGGTGCACAAAGTCCGACATGCTGAGAGGGTAACTGCTCCTGGGTAAGAGATCAATGCACTGGGCTGGGATACACAGTCCTACATGCTGGGAGGGTAACTGCTTCTGGGTTACAGATCAATGCACTGGGGTGGTGTACACTGCCCTACATGCTGGGTGGGTAACTTCTCCTGTTTACAAATCCATGCATTGGTAATGGGTACAAGGTCCTACATGTTGGGAGGGTAACAGCTCCTGGGTTTCAGATCAATGCACTTGAATGGTGTACACAGTCCTACATGCGGGGAGGGTAACTGCTACTAGGTTACAGATCAATGCACTGGGGTGGTGTATACAGTCCTACATGCTGGGTGGGTAACTGCTCCTGGGTTACAGATCAATGCACTGGGGTGGTGTACACAGTCCTACATGCTGGGAGGGTAACTGTTCCTGTGTTCCTGATCAATGCAGTGGGGTGGTGTGCACAGTCCTTCATGCTGGGAGGGTAACTGCTCCTGGGTTACAGATCAATGCAATGGGGGTGGTGTACAAAATCCTCCATGCTGATCGGGTAACTGCTCCTGGGTTACAGATCAATGCACTTGGGTGGGGTACATACTCCTACATGCTGGGAGGGTAACTTCTCCTGGATTAAAGATTAATGCGCTGGAGTGGGGTACACAGTCCTACATGCTGGGAGGGTAACTGCTCCTGGGTTACAGATCAATGCACTGGGGTGGTGTACACATACCTACATTCTGGGAGGGTAACTGCTCCTGGGTTACAAATCAATGCGCTGGGGTAGTGTATACAATCCTACATGCTGGGAGGATAACTGCTCCTGGGTTACTGATCAGTGCACTGGGGTGGTGTACACAGTCCTACATGCTGGGAGGGTAACTGCCCCTGGTTTACAGATTAATTCAAGGGTAATCATTGCACTGGTCGCTGTCCTGGTCAAATTGTCTGATTGAGATTTATAGATAATACAATGATGTGGTCTGCACTGCTCCCCACGCTGGACAGATATGTATCCTGTGCACAGTACATCATGTTGGTTGGTGGATGAGGGGAAAGGTGATGGACAGATCACGGAACTCCATGGAATGTTCTGTCCCCGACATTCCATAACTGCCATTTCCCGGTATGTTCTGTCCACAACATTCTGTAACCGACATACTCCGGAATGTTCTGTCCGTGACATTCTATAACTGACATTCCCCAGAACGTTCTGCCCCTGACATTCTATAACTGACATGCCCCGGAACGTTCCTTCCCCAACATTCTATAACTGACATTCCCCGGAACGTTCTGTCCCTGACATTGTTTGTGAACGGCAGGACATCAGTGAATTGAACAAACGATAAGATCCCGAGGGAAGAGATCCCGTTCCAGGGAGAAGGAGAGACTGTTCCGAAGGCCCATCGAGCAGTTAAAGTGGGGAATAAGTTTTCCCTGCATTTACATTTCTTCACGTCACTGGATCGACCACAATTTAGACCAAAATACAGGAATTCCCAAACTCCGCTTGTCTTCAGGAAACTGGGAGAGAATCCTTCAGGATAGTAACGTTTCCACTCTCCGTATTAGGAACTGGGAAGGAGTGACCTGTGTCTGCTCTCGAGTGATCGAATGTGTGGGAATGTTCTCGAAACCATCTGTCCTCATCTATGTGTCTCTGTGTGTTTGGGGAGGGAGGGTTTTTTGTGGTTTATGTAACATATTTGTCAGTTATTCCGACCTTCCCATTTGTTATTCCAGCTCCAATTATTTTAATAAATCCCTGAATACAGGGACACATTTGAAAATCTCACTGGGTCCCCAATTAAACGGGTCTCTTTGTCTCCAGGCTGATGGATAATGGGTTTGTTTTCCTTCCTCACAGTTAACGTAGTGACCATCTACGTCCTGCTTTAGAAAGATTGTGGATTGTCTCCATGTGTCAGACGTTACCTGGGGGCCATGGCAGCGGCGGATCTCCTGGTCATTATCCTCGACCTGATACTGAGACACATTCCCATTGTTTATCAGGAACAGTTTTATTTCCTGAGGGACTCTGTCCCCGTGTGTAATATCCACGTCGTCCTGCTTTATGCAGCCAGTGACTGCTCTGTCTGTTTCACCGTCACTTTCACCTTTGATCGGTTTGTGGCCATTTGTTGCCAGAAGCTGAAAAGTAAATATTGCAGTGAGAAAACGGCGGCTGTGGTTCTGGGAGCAGTGACTGTGCTGAGCTGTTTAAAGAACATTTCCTGGTATTTTATGCTCATGGCTCGGTATCGGATGTGGAACGACCCCTGGTTTTGTGATGTAACAGACGCTGCTCTATGCTCCATTGTCTGGGTCACAATCGAGTTCCTCCACAACATTCTAAGCCCGTGTGTCCCATTTCTCCTGATTCTGCTGCTCAATGTTCTCACCGTCAGACACATTTTAGTGACCAGCAGAGCCCGCAGGAGACTCCGCACTCACACCAATTGGGACGCTCAGTCTGACACAGAAAAGAGAAACCGAAAAAAATCCATCATTTTACTGTTTGTGATCTCGGCCAATTTCATCCTGTTATGGTCAACGTTAATGCTGTATTCTTTATGGGACCGGATGTGGTGCATTGGGTATCGGTCTGTGTATCTCGATTGGTGTGTGCAGGAATTGGGCTTCATGCTGCAGCTCCTCAGTTGCTGCACAAACACCGCGATTTATGCCGTGACACAGACTAAGTTCAGGCAGCAGCTGAAGAATGTGCTGAAATATCCCTTCACCCAAATACATCCATCCATCAAATTCCCTCATTAATCACACCATCCGGGATTTTCTCATTTCAGTTTAGTGTGTCAGTGATGGAGAAGCCTATCGCTATGGTAACAGACTGAGGGTAGCGCTGGTTTGTCCATCCTTATCCCACAGCGGGGTTACAGGGAAACATTTCAATGTTTCTCACAACTCAGGGGCCAGTGAGAAAAGGCACCATCCCACTGACTGTATCCATCACTTCCATTTGTAACCAATAAAAATGTTGATTAAAGCGTGCCGAGCAGCAGAGTGACCGATGTTGTTGTGTGTCTTTGTGATGGAGAAGTTGAGCTGGAGAGAGACAGATTCAGCCCGAAGTCCTGGTCCTCAGGGAAGGGGAGGGCACCGCGCCCTGAACTCAGGAGCTGGGTTTAACTGCCTCTGTCCTTACTTTCCCTTCTGGATCTCCCACTCCAACTTGGCTGTCAGCAGAATTCACCTTGCTCCCTTTGTCCCTCTCCCTCCATATATCCCTCCCACTCTCACACTGCACTGCTATTTCTCTCTCCTTTTCTCATTTACACACTCAATTCCACTGTCCTTGCTTTCCCCAATCCCATTCACTCTCTCTCCATCTTGCGATGATAACCTCCCAATGTTACTGTCTTTCTGGAATCCTTCAGTGCTGGGGGAACAGAAGAGGGTTGTCGATCTTCAGGCCGATGTTAGGGAACAGAGTTTGGGACGTCATATCAGGCCATTGCCAGCGCAACAGTATGGAGCTTGGGCTAAACGCCATTGCTCGGGGACATAGTGGGTGTGAGAACAGCAGCCGTTACTAGGGTGTAACAGGTGGAGTGACACCGTAGGCTGTGGCTGTGACTGGTGCAACAGGATATCACAAACAGAACACATTGTGTGGCATATACTGTCTGTTATTAAGGGAATAGAATGGGGATGGGGTTAAAGGCCATTTAGAGGGTATCAACTGGGTCGGTGTTCACAGGCAGGAGCTCAGTTTAATGTGTGTGAGAAGTGTGATGGTGGGAGACTGCGTGGGCGTGTTGGTGCGATGCTGGGGGAGTGTGCAGGGAATGAGCATGATGATGGGCGAATTGTGGGAGAGTGAGTGGGATGCTGGAAGAGTGTGCGAGGGAGTGAGCTTGATGGTTGGGGAATGTGTGGGGGAGGGAGCGTGACGATGGCAGAGAGTGTGGGGAAGTGAGAGTGACGATGGGGGCGTGTTCAGGGGAGAGAACGTGACAATGGGAGTGTGTGGGAGAGTGACCGTGTTGGTGGGGCAGTGCACGGGGTCTGAGAATCAGGGTGGGGCTGTGTGTGTGGGAGTGAGCGATATAGTGGGAGAGAGAGTGTTTGAGAGAGTCTGATGGTGAGGCTTTGTGCAGGATGAGTTAGCATGACAGTGGGGTTATGTGTGTTGGAGGGTGTGTGAAGGTGTGCGACTATGCAGGGGAGTGAACATGACGGTAGGGGTGTTTATGGGGGTGAGTGTTATAGTGGAGGTTGTGTGCGGCAGTGTGTGTGAGTGTGGTGGAGTTTGTGGTGGTAAGCTTGACGGTGGGGGTGATGTGGGACAGTGTGTGTGATGATGGTGGAGTGTGTGGTGGTCTGTGTGGCGGCATGTGTGATGGTTGTGGATTGTGTGTGAGTGAGTATGATGGTGAGGGTGGTGTGGGGCAGTGCGTGTGATGGTGGTGGAGTGTGTGGGAGTGAGCGTGATGGTGGGGGTGGGGTGGGGCAGTGTGTGTGACGGTGATGGAGTGTGTGGGGGTGAGCGTGATGGTGTAGTGTGGGGCAGTGTGCGTGAGGTGGTGGAGAGTGTGGTGGTGAGCGTGATGGTGAGTGTGGTGAGGGGCAGTGTGTGTGAGGGTGGTGGAGTGTGTGGGGTGAGCGTGACTGTGGGGATGGTGAGGGGCAGTGTGTGTGATGTTGGTGGAGTGTGTGAGGGTGAGCGTGACGGTGAGGGAGGGGTGGGTCAGTGTGTGTGATGGTGGTGGAGTGTGGGTGTGTGCACGATGGTGGGGGTCATGTGGGGCAGTGTGTTTGATGGCAGTGGAAAGTGTCCAAGTGAGACTGACGGTGGAAGTTGTGAGGGGCATTGTGTGACGTAGTGAGTGTAGGGGGACTGAGTGTTGGTGACGGAGTGACTGTGAGGGGGTCAAGGTGACGGTGATAGAATGTGTGTGAGAGGGCCACGGTGACCGTGAGTGAGTGAGTGTGAGTGTGTCAGGTTACTGTGATGGAGTGAGTGGGAGTTGGTCAGGGTGAGGTTGATGGAGTGAGTTTGAGGGGGTCAGGGTGACGGTGATGGAGTGAGTGTGAGGGGGTTAGGGAGACAGTGATGGAGTGAGTGCGTGGGGGGTCAGTGAGACGGTGGTGGAGTGAGTGTCACGGGTCAGGGTGACGGTGATGGAGTGAGTGTGTGGTGGTCAGGGTGACGGTGATGGAGTGAGTGTGTGGGGGTCAGGTAGACAGTGATGGAATGAGTGTGAGTGGGTCAGGGTGAGAGTGATGGAGTGAGTGTGAGTTGGTCAAGGAGACAGTGACGGAGTGCGAGGAGATCAGTGTGACGGTGCTGGAGCGAGTGAGAGAGGATCAGTATGAAGGTAATGGAGTGAGTCTGATTGAGTCAGGGTGAGGGTGATGGAGTGAGTGTGAGTTGGTCAGTGTGACGTTGACGGAGTGAGTTTAATGGAGTCAGTGTGACAGAGATGGAGTGAGTGTGAGGGAGTCAGGGTGACGGTGAAGGAGTGATGGTGAGGGGGTCAGGGTGACAGTGATTGAGTGAGTGTGAGTGGGTCAGGATGAAGGTGATGGAGTGAGTTTGAGTAGGTCAGTTTGATGGTGATGGAGTGAGTGTGAGGGGTTCAGTGTGACGGTGATGGAGTGAGTGTGATAGGATCAGTGCAATGGTGATGGAGTGAGTGTGAGTGGGTCAGGGTGACAGTGATGGAGTAAGTGTGAGGGGGTCAGGTTGACGGTAATGGAGTGAGTGTGAGGTGGTCTGGGTGATGGTGATGGAGTGAGTGTGAGTGTGTCAGGGTGACAGTGATGGAATGAGTGTGAGGGGTCAAGGTGACGGTGATGGAGTGAGTGCGAGGGGGTCAGGTTGACGGCGATGGATTGAGTGTGAGGAGAACAGGGTGACAGTGATGGAGTGAGTGTGAGAGGATAAGTGTGACGGCGATGGAGTGAGTGTGAGGGGTTCAGTGTGACGGTGATGGAGTGAGTGTGATGGGGTCAGTGTAATGGTGATGGAGTGAGTGTGAGCGGGTCAGGTGACAGTGATGGAGTGAAATTGAGGGGATCAGTGTGACGGTGATGGAGTGAGAGGGAGGGGGGTCAGGGTGATGGTGATGAAGCGAGAGTGAGGGCTCAGGGTGACAGTGATGGAGTGAGTGTGAGGGGTCAAGGTGACGGTGATGGAGTGAGTGTGAGGGGGTCAAGGTGACGGTGATGGAGTGAGTGTGATGGGGTGAGTGTGATTGGGTGAGTGTGACGGTGATGGAGTGCTTGTGAGGGGTCAGACTGAGGGTGATGGAGTGAGTGTGAGGGGGTCAGCGTGACGGTGGAGGAACGTGTGTGAGCGGGTCTGTGTGACGGTGATGGAGTGAGTGTGAGGGGGTCAGAGTGACGGTGATGGAGTGAGTGTGATGGGGTGAGTGTGATGGTGATGGAGTGCATGTGAGGGGGTCAGAGTGACGGTGATGGAGTGAGTGTAAGGGGGTCAGGGTGACGATGATGGAGTGAGTGTAAGGGGGTCAGGGTGACGGTGATGGAGTGAGTGTAAGGGGGTCAGGGTGACGGTGATGGAGTGCATGTGAGGGGGTCAGGGTGACGGTGATGGAGTGAGTATAAGGGGGTCAGGGTGACGGTGATGGAGTGAGTGTAAGGGGGTCAGAGTGACGGTGATGGAGTGAGTGTGATGGGGTGAGTGTGACGGTGATGGAATGCATGTGAGGGGGTCAGAGTGACGGTGATGGAGTGAGTGTAAGGGGGTCAGGGTGACGATGATGGAGTGAGTGTAAGGGGGTCAGGGTGACGGTGATGGAGTGAGTGTAAGGGGGTCAGGGTGACGATGATGGAGTGAGTGTAAGGGGGTCAGGGTGACGGTGATGGAGTGCATGTGAGGGGGTCAGGGTGACGGTGATGGAGTGAGTATAAGGGGGTCAGGGTGACGGTGGTGGAGTGAGTGTAAGGGGGTCAGGGTGACGATGATGGAGTGAGTGTAAGGGGGTCAGGGTGACGGTGATGGAGTGCATGTGAGGGGGTCAGGGTGACGGTGATGGAGTGAGTATAAGGGGGTCAGGGTGACGGTGATGGAGTGAGTGTGAGGTGGTCAGGGTGACGATGATGGAGTGAGTTTGAGGGGGTCAGAGTGACGGTGATGGAGTGAGTGTAAGGGGGTCAGTGTTACGGTGATGGAGTGCATGTGAGGGGGTCAGATTAAAATTGGAGCCAGTTCTGTATCCAAATGGTTAGTTCTCCCGGTATTCTGTGAGATCTCACCTTGCTAACCAGTCTCCCTTGGGGAACCTTACCAA
This sequence comes from Hemiscyllium ocellatum, assembly GCF_020745735.1. Lineage (NCBI taxonomy): Eukaryota > Metazoa > Chordata > Chondrichthyes > Orectolobiformes > Hemiscylliidae > Hemiscyllium > Hemiscyllium ocellatum. Next base: position 24,646,409 of record NC_083446.1, read on the forward strand.
ACGCCTCACTGAAGTCCATAGAGATCACTCTGCCCTCATCAATCCTCTGTGTTAATTCTTCAAAAACAACTCAATCAAGTACAAGACACGTGATTTCCCACACACAAAGCCATGCCAACTATCTCTAATCATAGAACATAGACAAGTACCGCACAGAAGAGGCCCTTACGTCCACGATGTTATACCGAGATTTAATCCTAATGTAAAACATAACAACTTAACCTACGCACCCCTCAACTCACTGCTATCCATGTGCATATCCTGCAGTCACATAATTGTCCCCAATGACTTCGCTTCCGCCACCACCACTGGTAACGCATTCCATGCATTCACAACTCTGTGTAAAAAAACCTACCTCGGACGCGTCCTTTATACCTTCCTCCTAATATCTTCATAGTATGACTTCTCAAACAAGTCAATCCTGCCCTGGGGAAAAAGTCTCTGTACACCTCTATCAGGTCTCCTCTCTTCCTCTTTTTCTCCAGAGAGAAAAGTCCGAGCTTATTCAAACTTTCATACAGGAAGCCTTCCAGTCCAGGAAGCATGCTGGTAAACCTTGTTTGCACCCTCTCCAAAGCCTCTGTACATTTCCTATAGTATTGAGACCAGGACTGGACACAAAATTCCAAGTGTGGTCTCACGTGGGACATGTAGAGCCGTAGCAAAACCTCGCGGCTCTTAAACTCTATCCCCGTGTTAATGAAAGCCAAAAAAACATTTGCTTTGTTAACAACCCTTTCCACTTGGTTGGCAACTTTGAAGGATTTATGTACTTGCACACCCAGATCCCTCTGTTCCTCCACACCGCCAAGAATCCTGTCTTTAATCCTATATTCAGCATTCAAGTTCGCATTTATCCAGGTTGAACTCCATCTGCCATTTCTCAGCCCAGCTCTGCATCCTGTCTATGTTATGCTGCAGCCTGCAGTAGCCCTCTATATTATCGACAACATTTCCAATCTTTGTGTCATTGGCAAATTTACTAACCCAACCATCAACCTCCTCATTAAAGTCATTTATAAATCCTACAGAGACCCAAGAACAGAGCTCTGCGGGACCCCACTCAATGTCCTCCAGACAGAATACTTTCCATCTGCAAACACTATCTGCCTTCTGTCAGCCAGCCAATTCAGAATCCGGATAGCCAAATCTCTGTGTGTCCCATACTTCCTGACTTTATGGATGAGCCTACCATGGGGAACCCTAAGAAATGCCTTGCTGAAATCTATTTATAACACATCCACTGCTCTGCAGTCGTCGACCTGTCTTGACACCTCCTCAAAGAACTCAATAATCACACTATGCTTTGACAAACTGTCATAAATTCTATCCCTCAGAATCATTTCCACCACTTTGGTGACAACAGATGTAAGACAGACTGGTCTATAATTGCCACCAATTTCCCTGTTTCACTTCTTGAAAAGAGGAACAACATTCGCCTCCTTCTAATTCTCCGGTACGACTCCTGTAGGGAGTGAAGAGGCAAATATCCTCGCCAGCGGCTTAGCAACCTCCTTTCTCGCTTCCTGGAACAGCCAGCGATAAATCTGGTCTGGCTGTGGGGACTTATCAATCTTAATGTTTTCCAAACTTTTCAGCACATCAATTTCATCAATCTTGATTTGTCCTTGCTTTTCCAAATATATGTAAATCCTGTCCCTCAGGGTTCCCTCCAACAACTTGTCTAGCACCGACGTCAGGGCCACGCGTCTGTGGCTCCCGGGCTTGTCCAAACCGCCTTCCTTAAACAGTAGCACCACATTAACCAACCCCTCAGTCTCCTGGCTCCTCAGCTGTGACTATCGATGATACAAAAATCTCAGCAATGGGCCCAGCAATCACTTCCCTAGCTTCCTACAGAATTTTAGGGTACACCTGATCAAATCCTGGGAATTTATCCACCTTTATGCGTTTCAAGACATCCAGTACCACCTTCTGTGTAATATGGACATTTTTCAAGATGTCATCATCTATTTCCCGACATTCTATAACTCCCATGTCCTTCTCCACAGTAAACACTGATGGCAAATATTCGTTTAGTCTCTCCCCATCCAACCCCCCACAACCGCATCACCGGCAGCTCCACAAATTGGCCGCCTTGCTGACCTTTGAGGAGCCCTATTCTCTTTGTAGTAACCCTTTTGTTCTTAATGTATTTATAAAAACCCTTTGGATTATCCTTAACCCTATTCGCCAAAGCTGTGTCCTGTCCCCTTTTAGACCTCCTGAATTTCCTCTTCAGTATACTCCTACTGCCCTTATACTCGAAGGATGTTTTGTATTGGAATAAATGCAAAACATTACATCTTGATAAAAGAAGGCAGGATTTACACTCATTAAAACTCAGGCCATGAGAAGTGATATAGAACAAAGAAACCTTAGTGTTCAGATTTTTGAAGTATGTGTCTCATGTAGACAGGGCGATTAAAAAGGTGTTTAGCATATTTATCTTCATTGCTCAGACCTCAGAATATAGCAGTTGGAACGTGATGTTGAGGTTGTACAGGATGTTGGGGAGGCCTCTTCTGGAATACTGTGCTCAGTTCTGGTTGTGCTGTCATGGGAAGGATATTATTAAACTGGAGCGGGTTCAGAAGAGTTTTACCAGTAGGTTAATGGAAATGGATGGTTTGAATTTTAAGCAGAGTCTGGATAGGCTGGGACTTCTTTCACTGGAGCGTAGGAGGCCGAGGGGTGACCTTATTGCAGATTTATAAAATCCTGAAGACTATCAGTAATGTGAACAACAGGTGCCCTTTCCAGGAGGGGTTGCAATTCAAGACTGAGTACATACATTTTAAAGTGAGAGGAGGAAAGCTTTAAAACGACGTTTGGGATTTTATTTTTGCATAGAGAGTGGTTCACGTGTGGAATAAACTTGCAGAGGATGTGGAAGTTGTGAATGCAATTACAATTTCAGGGTGGCACCGTGGCTCAATGGCTAGCAGAGTTGCCTCACAGCACCAGGGACAGAGGTTCAATTCCTGCATTGGGTGGCTGTCCATGTGGAGTTTGGATATTCCTCCCCATGTCAGCGTGTGTTCCTCCAGGTGCTCCCATTTCTTCCCACAAACCACAGACATACAGGGTAGGTGAACTGGCCGTGCTAAATTGCCCATAGTGTTCAGGGATGATTGGGTTTAGTGAATTAGTAAGGGGTAAATGTAGAGTAGAGTTAAAGGGTAGGGAAATGGGATTCTAAGAGGAAAAAACATTTGGACCCGTATATCGATAGGGAATGCTAGAATGGATTTGGACCAAGTGGAGGCAGATGCGATTAGTTCAATTCAAAATTATGGTCAACGTGGACTGGTTGGACCATAGGGCCTGTGTCAATGCTGTATAACGAAATGTCTCTAACGCTCCTACCTCTGTAAATTCCTGTGTGCTGGGAACTCTCTCTGTCAATACCACCTCATCCAGCCTTACAACTCTTCCATATCTCAATAATTCCTCTCCAGCCTCAAAACCCAAAAATTTCTATCATAAATATCTATCTATGTAACATCCTCCATCCTCAGAATACTTTCCAACTTTCATGTCCTCCAGCTTAATTATCCACCCTATCGCTAATCCCCTCCCCTCTCTCAAAACTTTGTGATATGTGCCTTTCTTTATTTCCAGCCTCCAGGAAAACAAATTTTTATTTCTCACTTGATGATGGCCCTTTCTGATTCCTGAGCTGAGCTTCTGAATTTCATCTTAAAACTCTCCGTCTCACTTACCGCACAAAAACATCGACCAACCATGTGTCATCTATTCTAGTATCACCGTTTCTGACCTGATGTCCAATGGAGCCTGTCATATTCCTATAATAAACATCTTAGCTGTATAAGGAACAGAAAAAGACTCTGGTGATCCATCTGTGAGAAAGAAAACTACCACCGAACTATCCTGATCTATTTTCCAGTACTTGGGGCATCGCAAGTGCACACTAAATACATCTCAAATGTTTTCGGGAATTGTGTCTCCCACCCTGACAGACAGTGAGGTTTAGTGCAACTATTGCTCGATGATGACATCATCCACAGCAACACAGAGCAGCTGGGTCTGTGCAACCCAGAGGTCGCTCATACATTGGGAAGGATGGCAGGGTCCCTGAGAGGGGGCATAGGAGATTTACCAGGATTGTACAAGGAATGGGGGATTTTAGATGCAGGGACATGGGTGTTAATGGTACAGATCAAGAATATCCATCTACAATAGATGGACTCTCCTTTTTAGCCTCTCCCCTTGCCTGGACTGGGTAGCCTTCAGGTTAAACCCACCACCAGTAATTTCTCCATAACGAGAGAGCAGCCCTATGGTCTGGTAGGACAATGCTGCCTTTACATTTTACACAGTGATGCCACTGTGCCTCGGGGATGGGGAGAGGGAATGCTGAAGGTGGGGGATGGGAAACCACTCAGGCACAGTGCTTTGCCCTGAAGGATATTCACTTTCATTAATATTGTTGGGTGCCTGCACTAATGCAGGCAAGTGGACACAGTTCCAACACAATCCTGATGTGTACCTTATAGAGAGCAAACAGAATCAGGGGTTTGGGGAAACTGAGATTGTTCTCCTTGTAGCAGAGGAAATTGTGGCTGCACTGTGACAGAGGGATTTACAGAAATTATACATTAGAATAATCAAGCTTACACTCATCAGCTCATCATAAACTGTTGACAAGACATATTTGAAAGACTTGGGGGACATCTATTGACAGGATGGTTTGATTCAAAGGAGAACTTTTATGCATCAAATAGGAATGAGCTGGAACACAATACTCACAACTAAATGCAAATATCCAGGTCCTGATGAATTGAGTAATTCTGTCAGAGTTTGGTGTTACAAATACTGAGTTACCATCTGAATGTCCATGTGTAATACAAGTTTATAAAATCCGTCACTGTCAGATCAGGTTAGAAACTCGCACCATCCCGTCCTCCTGGCCCAGGATGATTGGACACATTACCCCTTGTAGAGGTCAGCAGTCAATTCAGGGGGAAATCTACATAGGTTTCTATCAGTTTCGATCATGGGACTTCATGTGACTAAACAGGGTAGATCTTTGACACATGGGAGAGAATTTTCCAAGTGTTAGTGAGATGTGGAGAGCAGGATTTGCTTCTTCTTCTTTACTTCTGTGCTGCCGCTGTGCCTCATCAATAAGACATGGGGTGGGGGGGGGGGGGGTGTGAAAGGCTCATGCATCTTGATGGGCAAGTTGTCACCATTCTGACCAAATAGGCAGTAAGCTCCTCCCAGTCATTCCATAGAATATCCCTTAAAAGACAGGAACTCTGCATGCTTCCCACTGCCCAGTGTTCCCAGGAAAAGTTTAGAAGAATGATGGGGAAAATCTCCTAGGAAAGGCATAACAGTAAAGTTCCAAAAGGATTATAAACAGTTTACACAGAGGGATTCATTGGACAAGTGGGCAACAAGTTGGCAAACGGGGTATAACTTGGGAAAATGTGAAGTTGTTCATTTTGGAGGAGATAATAATAGAACAGAGGACTATTTAATTGGTGGAAACTGTAGAAAGCTGCACCACAAAGGGACCAAGAGGTAAATGTACAGGAAACAAAGCAAGCTTGCACAAAGTTACACCAGGTCATCAGGAAGGGGAATGGAATATTGTTCCTGATTTCAAGGGATTTGCAGTATAAGAGTTTGTAAGTCTAATCTAAGACTGTATAAGACTGTAAGTCTAATCTAAAAAATATACCTGAGAGTAACTTTATACAGTACGAGTGAGACCACATCTGGAGTAATGAGAGAAGTTTTGGTCCCTTTATTTAAGGGAATACATCACTTCATCGGAGGCATTCAGAGAGGATTGACTAGGATGATCCTTGGTTTGAAGGATTCTCTTTTAAGAAAAGGCTGAAAAAGTCGGGACTCTACTCACTCGATTTGGGAAGAATGAGAAGTTAATTCTTTCAAACGTATAGGTTTCCTCAGGGCTTTGACAAGGTAAAGACTGACAGGATGTGTCCCAGCATGAGGGAACCTAGAACCAGACTCTGGGTCAGTCGCGGAATCAAGGGTTCTGTTTTAGTTTTGTCAACTTTAATGCAACACCAACGTTGGTAAGGGGTTTCAGTGGCAATGGAGCTGGGGCGAGGGGGAGACAAACAACATTTTACAGATTGGAATTCCTGGTGCTTGTGATTGTGTAGATGTCTGATCAGAAGGTCAACTTGGGGTCAGAATAGGAGAGCAATATTGTGAAAGTGTAGTTCTGCCTCAGTTCCCAGTGAGAGAGAGGGGCTCAGCAGTAAGAGAAAGGAATTTGTAACAGCAACTGAAGGCAATGGGTTTGCAATGTTTCATTGGAGGAAATTGCAGCGAATCGATTAGTGGGAGTGTGATAAGCAGTTTGATAACAGAATAACAGTGGAGCAATGGAGAGGGATGATGGGGAGGTAGAGCTGGACATTGTCAGTGTACATGTGAAACCTAACAGTGCTTTTGGACGATGTCACCTCCTGGCAATATGTAGGTGAGAAACAGGAGGGACCAAGGATAGATCCTTGAGGGACACCAAATACGACGACTTAAGAAAGGAAAGGGAGAGTGGAGATGGAGAAGGATTTTCCAACAACCTTGAAGTAAAATATTAGTTAGTAGCAGAATGGGTGAGCAGGACATAACCAGAAAAGACAGACAGAACAAGGAACACTATCTGTGAATTGGTGAGGGGGAGTGATGATGATGATGATGAGGAGGAGGAGCCTGACTCCAAAACTGCTATTTCTACATTCGTGAGAATACCCAACCCCACCCTAGTCTCAGCTAATTTACTGAAATACTTGTCCATCCCTGTGTTATCTCCAGACTTCATTATCCAAACACTCCTGGCCAGCCTCCCACATTCAACTTACATATAATCTCAAGAATATCTAAAACTCTACTACCCAAGTGCTCACTTGCTCTAAAACTTGTTGATCCAATAAAAGGCTCCCGTTTACAAGCAACTTAAAATTCTCACCATTGATGTAATTCCTGGCTGTGAACATCCCTGTCTCCCTGCACCACACAACCTGTGAGACCTCAACAACTCATTTTCTTTCAGACTCCCAACGATGTGTTTTTTCATTGCTTCACCGGATTGGCGGTTTCTACTGTTGCCAAGGCAACACGGTCTGGAATTCCTATCCTAACCCTTTCATATCTGTTTTTCTCCTTTAAGGTATTCCCGAAAACCTGCTTATTTGGCAATTCTTTTGATCACCTGACGTAATATACCTATCTGTTGTCTAATGTCAGAAATTATCAATAGTATTTCTGTGAAATTATAAAAGTGATAAAAATACAAACTGTTGTTGATTTGCACATACATTTTCAACTTTTCTCTGTCGCTGAGTGAATAATCTGCAACATCTCTTACCCAACCACATTGTGGGAGCACCTTCACCACACAAACTACAGCTGTACAAGGAAGTCAAACATCACCCTCTCCACAGGCAATGGGGCTTTGGCATTAATCACTGGGATCTGTGGAAGGAGAAACACAGTTGATATTTCAGGGAGTGCTAAATGCATTACAGGGAATGAAAATGTTGCAGAATTTGATGATCAGACATGGAAGGAAAATGCACTCTTTTGTTGTGAAAAGGAATTATTCACTGTCAAAGTGATTGTGGAAAATTCAGTCCACTTAGAGAGCAGCACGTTGTCAGGGGTTGGGCAGCAGAGGAAAATTAACTTACAAAAGGTCTGTGAAAGGAACAGTAAAACACTGAACAACCCAAACACCCTGTTTCCAAAGACTTTAACTCCCCTTCCCGCTCCACCAAGGACATGCAGGTCCTGGGCCACGTCCACCGCCAAATCCCAGGCATCTGATACCTGGAGGAAGAACGCCTCATTTTCTGTGTTTGGATCCTCCAACCACATGGGATCAATGTGAATTTCACCAGTTTCCTCATTTCCCCACCTTATCCCAGATCCAGCCTTCCAACTCGGCACCACCTCCTTATCCATCTTCCTTCCCACCGATTGGCTGCTGCTTGACCTGCTGTGCTTTTCCAGCATCACACTCTGACATTGAAAACACCCTGACTCTGACACTCTGTAAACCCTGCCCTATCACTCCCTGCCAGGCAAAGCTGTGCATGTGTCCCCCTGCAGCTTGCCCCTCACAAAGTTGGCTGCCACACTCATGTCCCATGAATCACTGCCCCCAATAAAGGTGGTGGCGCTCACTCACATCATTCACCATTTGAAGTATTTTCCCGTTTGCCACAAACACGGGCCTGGGATTTTCAAATTTGTGTTTTCCGATGTGCACTAAGTTCTGTAAAACGTCTCAGCCCGTTCCATTAAAATTTCCTTCTCTTCCTGTTCAATATGTCTTTCCATAACCGTGCCCTGCACCTTCACACATTTCCAATGCCTTGGTCACAACACACTGTGCTGCCAGTGAAGCTGATCACGTGGTTGCTTATAGCCACGTTCACTCTGATTGGTTGGAGGACCGACAGGCACTGCCTGGTCTTTCCGTTCCCTCTCCATCTTCTTATAAGAGGTATAAGAGTGAGGGTTCATTCCCGTTTCTCCTGATGTCAGACATTAACAACAACTACCTGCATTTTATGGAGCCTGTCACACTGACAATTCTCCTAAAGTGTTTCACGAATGCTGGAAACATTGATTAAAGAGAACAACTTTATGATTCATATTTAAGGAGGACAGAGGGGTTAGGAAAGATATTCAAGAGGTTTTTTTTAGATTAGATTACTTACAGTGTGGAAACAGGTCCTTTGGCCCAACAAGCCCACACCAATCCTCTAATGAGCAACCCACCCAGACACAATCCCCTACATCTAACACGATGGGCAATTTAGCATGGCCAATTCACCTAAGGTGCACACTTTTGGACTGTGGGCGGAAACCGGAGCACTCGAATGAAACCCACACAGACACGGGGAGAATGTGCAAACTCTGCACAGACAGTTGCCTGAAGTGGGAATTGAACACGGGTCTCTGGCGCTGTGATGTAACAGTGCTAACCACTGTGCCGCCAATCTGCAGCTCCAATCGTGGAGTGATGTATGCGGGGAACAGCTTACAACGGGGACAGTTAGTGGTTAACCATAGCTTAACAACCCCATGTCCTAGCCCCATGCCCCACGCATGAGGCCTTGTTCTCACAGCCTTTCATTACACACTCCCTATGGTTAGCCACGAATAGTCTCCATTAACAGCTAGTCACCCTCCTCCAGCCAGATCGTTATCTACTCCTTTATCCAACCGTTCTTCTCACTCTATCCCTACCTATCCTTTACTCCTTACATCCTCCCCTAAACTCTACCTTCTCTCAGTAAGATCAGCTGTGAGGAAGGGACACCGGATCTGAAACGTTATTTCTGATTTCTCGTCCCAGACCTGATGAGCTTCTCCAGAACCTCCTGGTGGTTGTTTCTGATTTACAGCATCCGCAGTTCTTTTGGTTTTAATTTACCGGGAGTTTGTAATTCAGGTCTTACAGCCTCTGTCCCTGTCTCTGCTGTCTCTCCCACCCCCACCCAGTGATACTGCACCTGCACAGCTCATGGACAGGTGTTGTCTTGCTGGCCACACCCCTCATTCAATCCAATTGGCTGCAGGACCACACAGACTCTCCTTCCATTGGTCTGGAGCTGCCATCAATCAAGCCATCCCCCATTGTGAGGTGAGTGGTGGTCTCCTCGCGCTCTCTGCCTTGGGATGAGCTTCATCGTTCACAGTGAATAGGGCAGTATCACAGAGCACAGGGGCTGGGGGCTATTCAGCCCATGGGGGCTGCACGCTCTCCCTCTGGATATGCTGCAAATCTGTCCCAACTCCCATCGCATTTACCCACAGCCTCCCAGTATTTCCGTAAAAAGTAAAATTGCAAATCTGTTTGAGAATACCTACTGAATCTGTGTCCACCCGCTGTTCAGACTGTTCCAGATGCTCAGAATGTACTCAGTAAAATATAGGTCACAAATTCACATTATTTTCCATTTAACTTAGAGTAGTTACTAATATTGTGACATTGTGAACAATTCCGCTCTCTCTGCAAATTAAAATATCCTAGAAATAAATTTGCACCAGGTCGAAATCACTGCTTAACCTTCTCAGATCCAAGAATTATCTGTGCTGAGATGTACAGCCCAGAAACAATGGAGCAATTCGCCATGCCAACGAGGAATCCTAAACTAACGGAGTCCCACTTGCCAGCTATTGGTCTGAATTCCTCAAAACCCTTCCTAATCAATTTCCCAATCGGATGCCTTTTAAATGTTGATGTCCAAGAATTCCTGTGTTGATTGTATGGAGTGTTTGGATCCGCTGACGAGGTGTTTCAGTTTTTGTTGTAGTTCAATCCAGAAAGAGAACAGCCAGAGAATTCCTAGAAGCATGGCATTCATCCCCAAACTCCATCAACAGACACATTGACCTGGACCCCATATACAAACCACTACAGCTGAAACTGACACCCGGAAGCGGCAAGAACATCCATCAACAGACACATCGACTGGACCAAAAACAAATCACTGCAGCTGAAACTGACACCCGGAAGCGGCAAGAACAAACCAATATAAATACCGGAAGAAACATCAAAGCAGCGCTTCACACGAGGCTCCAACAGCACTGATGATGTTCCCTAGCCAGGGAACGAAACGTTTGCAGCAAAACCTTTCAGCTCGGCGAACACAACCACAACAACGGACACCCGAGCTACAAATCTTCAATCAGACTTTAAACGATGTCATTTATTTAAGGACCCAATATCCATTCCTGCAGCACACTGCTTATCAGAGACTTCCAGTCCACAAAGCAACCCTTCATCACCACCCACTGTCTCCTACCTTCAAGCCTGTTTTGTATCCAAATAGATAGTTCTCCCTGCATTCCATGTTATCTAACCTTGCTACCCAGTCTGCTTTGTGGAACCTTGTTCAATGCCCATATGGACAATGTCCACAGTCTGTCTTCATCGATCTTCCTATCACTTCTTAAAAAAGAAATCTCAATCAGGTTAGAGCGACAAATTCCCACGCACAAAGCCATGCTGACTTTCTAATCATTCCTTCTCTTTCCAAATACATGTAAATCTTGTCCCTCAGAATCCTTTCCAACAACTTGCCTTCCACTGACTTCAGGCTCACTGTTCTCGTGTTCCTTGGCCTTTTGTTACCACCTTTATTTAAAAAAAAGAATGGCACCCGTCTTCCAGCACCACACCTGTCACGAACGATAATGCCAATATGTCAGGGAGGGGCCCAGCAATCACTTCCCGAGCTTCCCACAAATTTCTGGAATACACCTGATCAGGTCCCAAGGCTTTATCCACCTTGATGCAATTTAAGACATCCTGAAACTCCTCCTCTGTAACAGAGGCTTTTCAAGTTATCACTATTCATTTCTCCAAACTCTCTAGCTTGCACATTCTTCTCCAGTGAAAAAAAGACATGGAATATTAGAGGTGCGAGTTGGAGGGAAGGACTTCTGGGAAGGTGAGTCTAACTCAGGAGCTGAGAGTACCTCAGGCTGAGCTGTCTCAGTCCTCAAGGACATAACTGTTCAAATGGGGTTTGCAGCAGGTCGTGAGGGAACCAGCAAGAGGGAAAAAGATACTAGACCTTATCGTTATGAATCTACCAGCTGCAAATGCATCTGTCCATGACAGTATCGGTAAGAGAGACCATCGCACAGTCCTTTTGGAGACAAAGCCTCGCCATAAAGTTGAGAAAAACCTCCATTGTGCTGAGTGGTACTATCACCGTGCTAAATGGGACAGATGTAGGAACTCAAACTGGATCTCTCTGAGGCACTGTGGGATAACAACAGCAGCAGAACTGTACTCCAGTACAATCTGTAATCTCATGGGTTTGTACATTCCGCACTTGCCCATCACAATGGACAGGAAAGGAGGGCATGCCAGGAGCAGCACCAGGCATACCTAAAAATGCAGTGCCAACCTGGTGAAGCTATCAAGCAGGAGTATCTGCATAATCAAGCAGCATCAGCAGCAAACAACAGAGCTAAGTGATCCTACATCCAATTGATTAGATCAGAGATCTGCAGTTCTGCCACACCCAGTTGTGAACGGTGATGAACAATTAAACAACTAGTTGCAGGAAGCACTAAAGATATCCCTACCCTTCCTGATGGAGGGGTTTCACACATTCATGCAAAAGATAAGACGACAGCATTCTCCAACGGCTCCTAACATCACAGATGTGAGCTTTAAGCCAGTTCGATTTAGTTTGAATAAAATCAACAAAGTAGTTAAGTAGTGTAAAGGCATTGTGTCCTGCTAACATTCTGGCAATAATACTGATAGCTTGTGCTCCAGAACTTGCCACCCACCAAGCCACGTACCGCTCCAGCATTGGAATCTACTAACAATGTGGAACATTGACCAGGGATGTTCAAATAAAAACACAGGGCAAATCCAATCCAGGCAATTTCCCTCCATCAGTCCTTCTCGATCAGCAGTAAAATGATGGAAGTAGTCATTAGCAGGACGACCAAGCAGCAGCTGCTCTGCAACAGCCAGCTGAGTGACGCTCATTTTAGCCTCCACCAGGACCTCTCAGCTCCCGATATGTTACCGCCTGATTCACAACCTGACAAGCAGCTGAATCCCAGAGGCGAGTTGAGGGGGACAGCCCAGTCCCACTCCAACACCACTATTTCTAGCTGATTCCACCCTCATCTCAGCTCATACGCTGAAACTCTCATCCATCGTGTGATATCTCCAGACTTAATTATTCAAACACACTCCTGGCCAGCCTCCCAAATTCAACCTCTCTGTTATCTCAAGAAAAATTGAAAACTGTCACCCATGTGCTCACTTCTCCCAAAACATGTTGATCCATCATATGGTTCCTATTCATAAGCAACAACAATTTAGAAAACTTATTCTTCATATAATTCCTGGCTGTGATCATCCCTAGCTCCCTTCACCACACATCCTTTGAGACCTCGACAACCCATTTTCTTTGAGACTCCCGACGATTTGTTAATTCATTACTTCAACTGTGTAGCTGATTCTACAATTGCTAAAGCAACATGGTCTGGAATTTGCAGACAAAACCTCACAGGTCTGTTTTCCACTTTTAAGACATCCCTCAAAACCGACTTTTTGGCAATGCTTTTTGTCACGTGACCAAATACCTCCATCGCTGGCCTCATATCTAAAAATCTCAATATTTTTGTGAAAGCATGATAATAAAACTACAAACTGTTCTTGATTTGGACATTATCTTCAAATCATCACTGTTGCAGTAATGAATAATCTGTAATGTCTCTCACCAAACCACATTGTGGGAGCACCTTCACCACATAAACTGCAGCTGTCCAAGAAAGTCAAACATCACCCTCTCCACAGGCAACAGGGCTTTGGCATTAATCACTGGTATCTGTGGAAGGAGAAACAGTTGACGTTTCAGAGAGTGCAAAATCAATTACAGGGAATGAAAATGGAGCAGAATTTGATAGTCAGAAATGGAAGGAAAATACACTTGCTTATTGGAAAAAAGAATTCTTGACTGTCAAAAATATTCAAGAAAAAGTAATCTGATAATAGAGCAATAATCTGGTCAGGGGCTGGGCCGCAGTTAAAAACTCATTTACAAAGATTCTATAAAAGTAATAATACAGTACTAAACAGACCACAAATACACCCATGGTTCGAGACTGAGGAAGCGAGATATTAACAAAGTGGTCCTGAGGGAGCCCAGAGGTGAATTAGAGCAGGATTGGCTGCTGTCATCACAATGACTCTATCCCAGAGAAAGGCTGCACATGCGCCTGGCAAGACGTAGGGTGGGTTGAGAGTTTACTGAGGGTAAGAATTCCCATTGTGTGAGCTCTGCAGTAGATTTTCTTTATTCATGGAGGGAATTGCCTTCCTACTCATGACTGTATAGCTTTGATTGATGAATCAATGCCATCTGAATCAGTACATAAACACACCATTTTCACAACATCTAAAATCTTTAGCACGCTCTTCTTTAGAGACAAAAAAAAATGAAATGGAGCCTCAAGGAATCGGAGCAGGCATAGGCAATTCATCCCTTTCAGCTTGTTCTCCCATTCTATCAGATCATGGCTGGACCAACCCAGATCTCAGAACCTCTTTTAGGCTTGATCCGCATCGCCCTACACTGCTCAGTATTTCAAAAATCTATCTGCCCTCTTTTTAAATAATTTGAGATAGAATCACAGATTCCCTACTGTGTGGAAACAGGCCCTTCATCCCAACAAGCCAGAACAACCCTCCGAAGAGTAACCCAACCATTCCCCTCCCACATTTAACTTCCACAAAAGTTTGGGTGAGAAAATCTAGCCATTCACTGAAAGAAAAAAATCTTTACTTTTTCTAAAATGAATGTCCCCTGGTTTGAGACTTCACTGTGCTAGAAGATCTAGTCAACATCTACCCTGTCAAGCTCCGCAGAATCTTGTTTCCATGAGATCACCCCTGCTTATCTATTCTTGATACGTCAACCCTTTCGTCCTCGAAGCAGCTAAGTGAATCTTTTTTGAATGGTCTCCGATGTTGGTTTATCCTTTATTGAATATGGGGGCTAACATTGTATACAGCACTGCAAGTGAGGACTCAGCAACAGCCAGTGTGGTTAACCAATCCTCAATCTATGCTAATAGATTACCCCGATACCATGAGCTCCTCAATTGTGCAATTAACTTTTATGTAGCACCTTATCATTTGCATTTTTAAATTCCAAATACAGAACATCATTGGATTGCCCTTTATCAGCCCTGCTTGTTATCTCCTTAATGAACTGTCGCAAATTTGTCAAATATAGTTTCTCTTTCACAAAACCCAGTCTACCATGTTTAATGATATGCTTTTTTAAATGCCCTGCTGTTTCTTACTTTAATATTCGACTCTGTAGATTCTATCAGTAGATTTGCTAAGTATGATTCCCCTCTCTTAAATCCATGCGGACTCTGTTCAATCCTGTTACTGTTCAGTAAGAAACTTGATTGTACTCCAATATAGTTCGTAAATGTATTTGTATTTATTTTTAAAAATTGATTACTTATAAATGCTGGACCCATGCAACATCAATGAATTTGTGACTCTGAATTTGGGTTATTATGTTTTTTTACTGTTAATTCCTTTTCATACTGTGTTATGCAGACGGCACCAAGTGATCACTCTTAATTGTGAGTAACTTTGATAATAATAAATTTTAAAAATGACATCACAAAATGCTGCCTCATTATTGTGCAATTATTGAGGATTATTGAGGATTTTATTCAATAGTTTGCAGATAAAATTGAACAGGATTTTGCTGCAATTTGGCCAGACTGCAAGTTACACCAAAGTAGGAGTGCCTCACCTTTAGAGTGTTCCCAGATATCATGCAGCTGCAGTATTTTGGTTTGCACTCAGATATATGTTGTTCTCACTTGTTTCTTTGTGAAAGATTACAAAATTAATTTGGATGAATGAAGTTATGATTTCTTTCACCAATGTTAGGAGGAATAAAAATCAGTATTTCAAGTGCTGATAAAGTAAAATAAACTGATAATCAGTGGAAAGTGTTTAAGATTGATAGATTCTTGTTGCCTCGAGGAATTAAGGGCTACGGGGAGAACGCTGGTAAGTGGAGTTGGAATGCCCATCAGCCATGATTGAATGGCGGAGTGGACTCAATGGGTCGAATGAGCTTACTTCCACTCCTATGTCTTATGGTCTAAGATGGATATGGAACAAATGCTGGCAAATGGGACAAGATTAATTTAGGATATCTGGTCAGCGTGGGCAAGTTGGACTGAAGGGTCTGATTTATGTATTGTATAACTGTGACTTCATTCTCTCAATTATTCAAGAAGTTGAACACTTCGAGGAGGAAAAGGAGAATTTATGCAGAGAGTGCACTTGAAATGATGATTGAGGTATATCAAACTCACATTGTTTCATCACCTTTTCCTCTGGGTTCTTCAATGAACAAACTTGTTTTGTTCTCTGAATAACTATGTATCATGTGATTTGTTTTGCACAAAATATTTCGTTAGGATTGAGTGAACTATTAAGAAGTGTTCATGTTTAAAATTTAGGCAGCTTGATTGTGAATCTCATCTTGGTCTGAACATCACTTTCCTGCCAGCCCTCCTTAATCCTTCAAGCCATTACTGATTAAAAGTCTGTGTGTCTCTTATTTAAATTTACTTAATGTCCCAGAATCCACAGTGTTCTGAGATAGGGAAATCCCTAGGTTCACCATCCTCTGAGAGAAGTAATTCCTCCAACTTTCCCTTCATTGTAAACTTAGGACGATTCATTGTAGATTGAATCATCTTCTCTGCCTCTACTTGGTCAATCCCTTGACCATTCTATAGACCCTCAAGGATACCACCTCTCATTCTTAGGCTACAATGAATATGAATGTAAATAGTGGTTGTGGTTCAGCTTGTGGCATTTTGATAACTGTGGCAGAGGATGTTTGTTCAAAACTGAGCTCGATAGTTAGTGCTTTTCAAATAAGAAATAGTTGACGAGATTAAGTACATTAATATGTTGGCGTTTTGTTTTTAGTAAGACTTACTGTTGGGAAGATTTGGTTAAGGGAATATTGCTATGGAAGATTAAACTCCACCTATGTGTGAGGTTGTACACTGTGGTCAAAAGAATAAAGAGACCACTTCCTCTTTGGAAATATGTCCGTAAATAGGGCAGAGGGATCTGGAGATAGCAATGAGTCACTGGCAGCAAATGGCACCAGTTTGTGAGGTTAGATAGAAATGTAGATCATGGGTTTATTTCTTGGACGACAGAATGGAAATGTGTTCGATATGTGTAGAACCATGGACAGATCACCCTTGGAGCACTGCAAACAGTTCCGATCTTCATATTATAATGTAGACGTAGAGGCAGTAGGGAAGATAAAGAATAGTTACTGGAATTATATTCAAACTGAATTTGAATTCATCAAGTAAGATTGGACAGTCTTGTCTCATTGAAAAAGAGTGACATGGTCCAGTTACGTTTGATCGGGTAGACATGGAAAAGATGTTTCTGCTTGCGAATGACAGAATCTACTGGATCTGTGGATATAATTGTAATCACTATTCAATCTCACGGGGAATTTGCAGAGAGCGACAAAGTCTTTACCAAAAGGGGGTTTGAATGTAGAACTTACTTCATCAGGAATAATTGAAGCAAATAACAGATGAATTCAAGGAGGATCTTGGAATACAAGAAATCAAAGAAAACTATGTTGATGGGTTTAGGTTGAGAAGGAAGCCTGTGTAAATCACAGATACTGAGAACCTGTTTTTTGTGTCCTGAAACTCTGCATCTGTGTTGTTCTGTGACATTTCTATAGGAGCAGCAGGGGCAGCAGTAAACAAGACAGCTCATCCTTACCATTCTTGGAGAAAAGCAGAACCTCTGGCCACACAAAAGGGAAATAGCTCTACTGAGGAGGTGGTTCAAACAGTGGCCAACGACTCGATCCACAGAGAGAGTGTGCCTTCATTACCTGGTGAGAAAGGTGAATTCTTTAACTAGAAATGATGTTTTGTTCATCCAATGATCTCATGACATAAGCAGGGAAATGTGTCTCTTCAGTTAGATGATTTGAATCAATCAGATCTTTTGCTACGTTAGCACTCCTTCCCTACCCAAAGGCTGTGTGGGTCAAATAGGCACATGACTTGCACTGCTTTAATTCAAGATTCCTTTATTCAGTCATGTGCTTAACCTATTCAATCCAAGTTCCTTGTGTTTCCCTTGGATCTGTGGTTGTACACAAGGAAACTTAAACAATGTATGATTCAATATCAAAGTTGTGTAGAATCAATAATTGTAACCCCACTCTGCTCCTTGAGCAGATATTTAATCCAAGGATTCTAGCTCAGCCCTTAACTTCAAGTTCAAGTTCTAAACCTTTCAGTGAGCAATGGAAAATAACAAAGAACAATGTCAATCAGTTATTGTCTCTACAGCCTCTGCTTCTGTTGCCACTGAATACTCCCATAGGTTTGACGAGGCAATGACTAAAGATGAGATTGAAGAGAAATACTTCCATTCCCTTCTGCCACCAGAGAGCCAACACCACTTTCATATGGGGAAGAAACGCAGCCAGCAGGATGGTTCAGATGAGGACATAGTGCGGGACCAGTCGGCTTCTCTTATGGATTAGGGTGAGTGGCGTTACCAATTAGTGGGATCTCAGTGCTTGGAATAGTTGCTCCTCTCCATGTTCGAGGTACCTTGCCATGAGATTCAGATGGAGAGGACGAGGACCATATGTTGTAACAAGTGTGATCCAAAAGTTGAGCAGGGCCTGTGTTTCTGAAAAAAAAACGAGTACCACCCGGTCAGAATGTGCCCAGAGTTTATAAATCATGAAGGAGAATAAATACTTGACATTGTTAATCTTTGTGATCGAGTTCCCATATATTGAAGACAACGATTAATATTTACTGGGATTCCTTGCTCCCCCAATCAGATAAACACAAGGCAAATTTGACAGTGAAGATTGTCCCTGAATTTACACCTTTCTACTGTCCACTGAAGGGAATAAGATGCAAAAAATATTTTTGCAGAGGAATTTGATTTGAACAAGAGACATTTGTGCAGATAATAAGAGGTATTCTAATTGGAAGGATATGTTTAGTGATATCCTGCACGGATCGATGTTGGAGCTGTAATTATTCACTATACATAATGAAAGGAAAGCCACATTCAACATTTGGGGCCACTCTGCAGATGACAGCGATTCCAAGTGTAGGGAGATGGAAGCACAGCATTAGAAAGCAATGTTGATAGATTCAGTAAATGAAAAAAAAACAACCACAGATGAGTTTGTGTCGACAAGTGAGAGGTTGGATCAAAATAGAATATTTCTTGATTGTGAAAATAGAGAGAGAATGGAGTCCAAAGAAACTACGTGGGATTGATCCAGCTGTATAGTTCACGAAAATGTCTCAAACAGGTTCTGAAAAGTGACCAAGGGGCCGGTGGAATGTTGACATTCATCTCGACAGAAGACGAGATACCAAAGGATTAGAAGTCATGCTTCAGCAAATCCGAACCTAATTAAACCAAGCTGTCTGGGCTGGGCACCATGGCTGAAGGAGAGTATCTCTCTGAGGGGAAGTGAAGTGTAGATTTACTGAAGTGATACCTGTATACCAAGGCTTAACTTAAAAAGTAAGATTAAACAGATAAAGTGTTCGAGTCAGAACATTGAGATGTAATAACGGAGAACACTTTTATACACAGAAATGGATAAAGTTAGATAAAGTTCCACAAACAGCGATTGATTGGAAATTATTTGCAAATTTCAAATTTGAGATTGGTAGATTTTGAATGAACATGCTGAAGGATTATGGGACAAAGACAGGGATTTGTCATGATGAGGAAGATGACCATGATTTGGGTGAATGGTGGAATAGGCTCACGAAGCTAAATAGCCTCCTCGTGTTCTGACTTTGATGTAACCATTATTCTCTGCAAGTGCAACTCCTGTTGTGTTTTTGGTTATTTATCAGAACCTGGCAGCAAATTAGTGACTGGAGTCCTGACCAGAACGTTATCAGGATGAGGGACTTCGCCGGTCTCAATGTGTTTCACAGGTGATGAAATAACATAGTCAGCACTCTCCTTCTGTCTCTCCCCCACTCTCTCCACCCTCTCTCCTCCCCTCCCACCCCCCTCCCACACCCTCTCGCGTCCCCTGGCACACCCCTCTAAAGCACCCACCACTCTCCGCCCCCTCTCCCACTCCTCTTCGCTCCTCCTTCGCCCCCCACTCGCGCCCCCTCTGTTCATCTATCGCCCCCTCTCTTGCCCCCCTTTCACCCCTTCTCACCCCCTCGCCTCACCCTTCGCCCCCCGCCACTCACCCCCGCCACTCGGCCCTCTCGCCCACCTCTCGCCCCCCTTGACCCCCAAAAGCCCCGCCACCCTCTCGCCCCTCCCACCACCTCTCTCGACCCCCCCCTCACCCCCTCTCTCCCCCACCCTCGAGCCCCTCTCGCCGCAACCACCTCGCGCCCCATCGCCTCCAACCCCTCTCGCACACCCCCGGCCCCACCGGGCCACTCTTTCGCACCCCATTCGCCCTCCCTCACCCCCTTCTGTCCCCTCCCCCACACGCGCTCACCCCTTCGCCCCCCTCACGCCACCCCCTATCGACACCCTCCCTCTCATTGCCCCCTGTCACCCCCCTCCCCCTTTTGCCCCCTCACTTCTCGACCCCTCTCACCACCCCAACCCCCCCACTCCCACCCATTTCCCCTCTCTCTATCCCGTCTACCCGTCTCCCACGACCCCCTCCCACTATGCCTCTAGCCCCTCCCTCTACCCCCTTCCTTCTACACACCCTACTCGCCCTCCCTCTAACCAATCCCTCTCCCTCCCTCCTCACCGCCTACCTGCCCTCTCCCCCTCCCCTAACCCACTCTGACCCCTCCCCCTCTGCCACTCTCTCCCTCTGCCACCCCTCTCCCTCTGCACCCTCCTTCTACCCCCTCTATCCACACTCCCCATCTCTCTCTCTCTTTCCTTCTTGCCACTCCCTCATTCCCACGCTCCCACGCTTCCATGCTCACACTCTGCCAATCTCGATCTTTCCTTTCTCTCTCTCGCTCTCTCTCATATCTGCCCTCTCTCTCGCTCTCTCTCTTGCTTTTTCTTGCAGCTCTCTCTCGCGCTCTCTCTCTTGCTCGTGCTCTCTCTCTCAGCTCTCCCTCCCTCTCTCACAACCTTCTGTCTCTCATCCCTCTGTCTCTCACTTGCCCCGTCTTTCTCTCGCCCACTCGCTCTCCCCTACTCTCTATCTCGCTCCTTCTCTCTCTCACTCTCCTTTCCCCCTCTCTCTCTCACTTCCCCTTTCTCTCCTCTCTCTCCCCCATCTCTTGTGACCCTCTCTTGCCTCTCTCTCTCTTGTGCGCGGCCCACTCTCTCTCTTACGCCCAATTTCGACCCTCTCTCTATATATCTCTCTCATTGTTCCCCCCATCACCATCACTCTCCTCTGTCACTCTATCTCTATCCTTCTCTCTATCACCTCTCCTCTCACACTCCTCTCACTCTCTCTCGCTCCCTCTGTTGCCTCTCTCTGCCCCCTCCCTTGCTCCTTCTCGATCACTCTCTCCCACACCCTCTCTCACTCTCTCTTTCCCTCACTCTCTCCTATTTGCACCATCTTTCCCTCTTTCTTGCAACTCTCTCTTTCTCTCTCTCTCTCTCTCGCTCACTCTCGGTCACTCTCCCTCTCTCTATCACTCCCCTCTCTCTCTCTCACTCACTCTCTTTCTGTCACGCTCCTCTCTCTCTCCCCACTCTATCCCTCTCTCTCTCCCGCCCCCCTCTGTCTCTTGCCCCTCTCTCTTTCTTTGGCGCCTCTCTCTCACACCACCTCTCTCCCTCATTTGTTTTTGCCTCATTGCTCTCGCACCTTGTCTTCCTCTCTCACCCCTCTGCCTTTCCTCTGTCTCTCGCCTCCTCTCTCTCTCTCTTTTGCCCGCCTCTCATGGCTCTACCTTTCGCTCATCCCGTCTCTTCATCTCGCTATTGCTTCTCTCTCTCTCTCTCTCTCTCTCACACACACACACACACACACACAGCCTCTCTCTCTCAATCTCACTTTACCCATTCTTTCTCTGTACCCCCTCTCTCTCTATCCTGCCCCCTTCTCTGTCTCTCTACCAATTCTCTCTCTCTCGAACATCTCTCTCTCTCTCGCGCTCACTCTCTCGCGTCTCTCTCTCTCTCTCTCTCTAGTCTCGTCTCTCTGACACCTCTCTCTCCCTTGCTGCCTCATTCTCTCACTGTTTCTCTCACGCGCTCACTCCCTCTCTTGCTCGCT